>NW_027196344.1:0-95566 GCF_038502225.1 Cherax quadricarinatus | reverse complement strand
TATTGTGGCTAGCTGGTCCAGTGGCTAACGCGACGGTATGGAGTTTTGAGACCCTCTGATCGCGGGTTATATCCCCGCCCGTGGTATGGTTTGTATATTAGATTAATTTTATCCATTAAATATTTGTTTTAGACGCATTGTAACAGTTAGAATTGTCGGAAGTGTCACTCGTAGTGCCAATTTGTCATGTCATGCTGCCTTATGTCAAAATCAGTATATATTTTTTTTTCACCGTTGTTTGTTGGCCAATCATATTGAAACTTTGTCATGTTCATTTACATATGCACTTCTAAACGTGCACCAAAAGTAAAAGAAATTGGGGAAAAAATAAAGGAGGGGAACGAACCTGGACCATTGACCCCTTAGGCATTAGGCATGGGTGTCCTATGTCACAATTATTGTTTGCATGTGTACAGGACCCCTTTTATCGAATGGTAAAGCAATGTTTGTTCACTGAGAGGGAAGAGGGATTAGGATAGAGAGGGTTTGGCCGGGTGTTACTTGTTATGTTGATGATGCAAGTGTCTTTGTACATGAAGGGATGTCGATGGGGGCTTTAGATGAGGTTGTGCAATTGTTCGGAGGTGAAACTGGTATGAAAGTGAAAGACGAAAAATCCATGGTCATGGTTTTTTTGTATTTTATTTAAAACTTTATGTACAAATATATATAGATACATGCATCAATATGTATCACTGACACTGGTGGTGAGCAATAAAACATTCACTACACAAGCTACTAATTAAACACAAACAAAAGGTCATTAAAATAAACTTAACACATCCTACAGACTGATTCTAAATACATTGTATCACAAGTGCACAAGGGTTCATAGGTACAATGGAACATACACATTATTGGTTACACTACCCCCCCCACCCAATGAATACATTCCACATTCCCTTGTACACTTAAAATTCAAAAATGACTTGAACAAGGACATCATCAATAGCACAATATATAAACAAAACAATCCAGGCAACATCTGACACTATACTGTATACAAGTTTTATTTGAAACATATCACAATTCAAGAAGGAATAAAAGTATAATAATAAAGGCCACAAAATGACTATAAACAAAACACCCAAATTACAACTTCAACACAAAATAATACACCAAGCTTAATGACAAATATCACCCAAAATACAAATTACTATAAACTACACAAGACCTGCAATATGCATTACTAATAAGAAACCTGTGTTGCAACACAGTTGAAACATCATCCCTTCCCCCACTCACACACGCACACACACACACACACACACACACACACACACACATTGAAGACTAACCCCATCACAAATCTGATAATCATGACATTAATTATCCTCAATTTAGGAATATCTTGACACACCTTGTCACTTGAGGAAAAAGTATTTACAAACCATGGAAGGTACAGGACTACCAAAATCTCAACACCTTTAATATCATTTTCATCTCTCGACCTGTGGGGAGAGAGGACGCTTCTACAGTTTCTCTTGCATGTCACCTGGTGAGGAAAACATAGCATTACCACCAAAATGGCGAACCGTATGAGCATGCGCATAAATACTGTCTGCATCGAGCTGGTCAGGGGATCTTTAAGCAGCGCCACGATCAATGTTCTCTTGCCAAGCATTATCAGGGACGTTAAGGCATCACCAATGAAGAGTTGTACGGTGTGGCGCTGAATGGTATGTCAAGGGTCTTTGTGAAGTTCATGAGGGATGACTTCTACTCCAGCATCGTCGACGACTTTCGAGAAACGAGGATGCGCGTCAATTCGGCAGTGAAAGTATGCTTGCATGAAGTTTCTAAGTATTTTACTTCGGTGAAGGTACAGAATGTACCTTTTGAAGCGACAGCATACAGCCTACAGGATGTGTTCAGTGGTTATGGGACTGTATACTCAGCGAGCATGGGAATGTGGAGGGTCGGCCCCTACGAGGGGCTGCCGGAAGGATCCTTAACACTGAAAAGGACCCTGAGAAGGCCGATACCATGGCATGTCACATTGTATGGCTATAGAACTCAGGTTTTTGTACACTATGCGGGGCAGAGGAGGATGTACCGTTCATGTGAGTCTTATGAGCACATGGCGGCACAATACCCCAGGAGACAGGGCCCTAGGGTTCAAGAAAAAGATTCTGAAGACAAGCAGTTAGAAGCCTTGGACGTTATGACGGGTGATATGGAAGGCCGGGGGAAGGGCCTATGGAGTGAGGAAGTTGAAAGAGCAGAGGTGGCTTTGGAGATGTGCGTTACACTACCAGAGGAAATGGGGGGGAGGGGAATATTGCTCTCAGACAGACTGTTAGGTACTACAGATTCAGCTCAAGAAGGGATTTTGGAGGCTGTGCTGAAGGATTTTTTGGAAGAGTCGGAGCATGGTGTGGAAGGCGACGAGAGGTTAGGTGATGTCAAGGTAATGGACGAACAGAAACGGGGTAAGGAAGACTTGAGTGAGGTTAGAATGGAGAGCAATGTGGTGGTGGAGGTCCATCAAGAAGATGTGATTGAAGAAGATATGTGTGTAGAGGGTAGCTCCCACAAGAGATCAGCAGGGGCATCAGACATGGACGAGGTCCGTGCATCAGCCTGGGAAGAAGGTTTGGGCAGCTGTGGTGAAAATGGCGAGACCGGGAGGGGGGCAATGGGAAGATCGGCTGGAAGGGACAGGGAGAGGTTGGAGGGCAGGAACGAGGGATTGCAAGAGATAGATCGAGACCTATGAAAGGAGGACCAAGTAAGCCTCAGCGGCATAGGGGTACGCCGCCATTCTTGTAATTTCAGGTGTGTAACTTTCAATGTAAACGGTCTTAAGACCGAGGTCAAGAGGGTATGGTTAGAGTGGTTTTTAAGGAGATTTAGTATTGATGTCTGTTTTTTGCAGGAACATAACCATAGGTTAGAATGTGAGTTGGTTTTGAAAGGTTATAGGTTGTCTACCAGTGATGCTTTGAGGTTGAAAGGTGTGGCTATGGTGGTAAAGGAGACCAGTTCTTTGCATATCCTGGGTTGGGAGGAGGGGGGTGGGAGGGTTGTCAGGGTGGATGGGTTTTGGGGGGGCCGGGAGGGTTTGTTTTGTAGGCGTGTACATGCCAGCAACTAGTAACGCTAGAGTGAAGGTAGATTTTATACACTATGTCTTGGTGTATCATTTGAGAGGTTTGCCGGTTATTACAGTCCTTGGTGGTGATTGAAATTGTGTAATTAGGAATAGAGATGTGGTTCCGAGGGGGGCGGGTTGTGTTTTGGGGGTTCTGAGAGACGTTTTGCGGGATGTTGGAATGGTAGATGTGGTGGGGCGTAGTGGATATGGAGTGGAGCACACTTTTATTCGTAGGGGATATGAGGCACGGTTAGATAGGATTTATGTTAGGCAGGGAATAGGTGTGGAGAAGGTGAGGACTATAGATGTGGGTTTTTCTGGTCATCGTGCTGTTATAGCAGATTTGAGGGTAGATGGTATAGTGAGAGTTAATGTGGGATACTGGAAATTGAATGTGAGGCTGCTTAGGGACGAGGGTGATGCTACAGGATTTGAGGATTGCTGGAAATCCTTTTGGGAGACTAAGAATAGGGAGTTGGATTTGATGGATTGGTGGGAAATGAGAGCTAAACATGGAATTGCGGACTTTTTTAAAGTACGGGGTAAGGAGATGGTGAGGTGGAGCCATAGTTTACAAAATTATCTTGAAGGTCAGTTAAATGACTGTTATGCAGAGGAACGGGTGGGGCGGAGTGATGACATGGAACGTTTGCGAAATACATTGGCGGAAATCTGTAATGAAAAGTATGAGGCAATTAGAGTTAGGGTGGAGTTGGAGGATGTTTTAAGGGGGGATAGGCCGTCGGGATTTGTACTCAAGAAGTTCAAGGAAAGGCAGGCGAAAACCACCTTGGTGTATATAATGGCAGGAATGGGGGTGGGGGGATTTGGGGAGGGTGAAGGCCTATCCACCATGGAAAATATTAGTTTGTATACCAATTTTTGGTTAAGGGAGAAATGGAGGAGGGTTGGCAGGGGAGTGGGTGAGGGGCGTTTTGAGGATGAGGGGTTTAATAGGGTTATAAGTGAGCAGGACAGTGACAGAGGCGGAGGTGGAGGAGGCAGTTTTTGGGCTGTGCCAGGGTAAAACCCCTGTGATAGACAGCATTCCGAACGATTTTTATAGGTGTCACTGGGGTAGTGTACGGCATTGTCTGGAGGGGGTTTTGAATTGTATGTTAAATAGTGGGAGGATGGGAAAATTGCAAGGAATGGGTGTCACGGTTTTAGTGCCCAAAAAGAAGGAATGTGGAGTTTTGAATGATTACCATGCGATTACGTTAATGTGCTCGGATTACAAGATTTTTGCTAAGATTTTGGGCAACAGAATGAGGAAAGTGTTGGGTTTAGTGTTACATAGGGGGCAGTTGGGAATTCTGGGGAGAAGGATGAGGGATGGACATGGTTTTATTAGGGATTTTCTTGACAGTTGTACAGGAGGGGAATACTAGGCTTAGATTGGGAGAATGCATGTGATTGCATGGACAGAGATTTCTTAGGGGTTTGCTTAAAGAGGTTGGGGTTTCGGAAGGGGGTAGTGAGGTGGGTGAACACCCTGTATGCTGAGGCGGAGGTGAGGGTACAGGTGAATGGGAAGTTGGGTGAAAGTGTACCGATGGAGAGAGGTTTGAGGCAGGGTTGCCCGCTATCGCAGTTGCTCTTTGCTCTTTGCGTGTGTGCAGAATCCTTTCTATGAGTCTGTTGAGTGGGTGATGGACAAACAGGAGATGGATAAGGGGTGCAAATGGGGCATCGTTGGGTATGTGGAAGATACTACTGTATTGCTACAGGGTAAGAAGGAGTTAAGGAGGGTGGGTAGAGTGATTCAGATGTTTGGTATGAATACGGGGGTGCGAGTTAATATGGTGAAATCAAGGTTACTAGAGGTGGATAATTGGATAGGGGGGGCTTGGGGATGGGATTAGGATGGACAGTGGTTGATAGAATAAGGGTATGTGGAATATGGTATATGGAGAGAGTGCAGGCTTCCAGAAGGATAAATTCAGAGTGTGTCACTGGTAAGGTTTTAGATAGACTGGGAAGTTTAAGTGCGAGGGACCTTGCTTTACATCAGAGGGTAGTGTTCGTAAATTCACTTGTCTATAGCAAGGTATGGGGGTTGTCCTGTACCCTTAGAGGTACAGGACATTGCGGAAATGCAAAGGAGGGTGCTAAAGTTTGTGTGGGGATTTGGGAGGGCATGGTTAAGTAAGGAGTTAGTTATGACGGATGTTCCAAGAAGGGGTTTAGGTTTGTCGCCTTTACGACTGAGAGTAATGGCTATATATATCAAGCTGAGGTATATTAGAGAAGGGGGTGTGAGGGGAGCTAAAGTAGGAAGAGTTATGTAGGAGGCACATATATGGTGGAGTGGCAAGGACCTGAGGGTTTGTGAAGGTATGTTGAGACTTTTATTGGCAGTGCAACAGGTGGATAACATCAAAGTGATAAGGTTGGTGAGGGTAGTGAGAGGTCAGGGAATTTTGCAAGGGGTAGCCATATATTCAACATATGATTGGGGTTTTTTTTTTTGGAAGGATTTTAGTAAGCTTAAGATAAAGGCTAGGGTAAGAGAATTAATATAGCGTTTCATCATTGGGATTCTGGCCTTCAAGGAGGTGTTAATTTCTATGGGATTTGCAGAAGAGACTTTTTGTCAGTTTTGTGATGATGTTGAAATGGCATTTCAAGTGGTCTTCTTTTGTCCCTCCTTGGAGGGGGTGAGATCATGGATGGTTGGGGTTATCAGATTGTTGGGGGAGGGATGTTTCCGCTGTTAAGGGCTTTACTACTAGATGTAAGGGGAGTGCCTAGGGATGTGGAAAGGGATATAATGTATGTCATAGTAGATTATCTGGATATCTCATGGGCAATGAGAGAATTAAGGGGTGATACGAGGATAACTGCATTGGCAGCTAGATTCTATAGGACGAAGTGTAGGAATATGCTCGTTTATGGGGCGTCCTGGGTAATAAGTTTCCCAGAAAGTTATAGGAACTTCACTGTGGGTTCCCTTTGTCGGGGTCCCTGAGGATAGGCAAAGAGGTGGTCTCCTTCTGGGGGGATGTAAAGTGGGGTGAGGGGTTTTGTTTGCTGCTGGAGTTTTTGTGGTGTGTAAGAGGAAGGTGGTGGCAGTTTGGTATGGATGGTAAGCTATGTTTCATGGGAATGTTTGTCATAGTGAGGCATAAGGGTAGCTTACAAAGTTAATTTTCTAAACCTGATGGTTACGTCTAACCTTGGAATGGCTGTAACCTGCTGCCTTTGCTTTTGACGTTGCAACACACGCCGATGGCTTGTCTCCCCCAAAACACCTCCTCTACCCCTGCCTGCACCCTTACCGCCTGAAACATCTCGTTTGATAACTCCCTCATCAATTTCATCCATAGAATAGTTTCCCCCCCTCAGCCCCCACCCATAATAACCCCATAACCTGTCCTCTAAATAATTTGTAAGTTCATATTTTAAATTATTTATACGTTTACCCTCCCTCACATAATATTTCCTAATCCTTTCTTTGGCTACACAATCCCACCATTTCAAGACATCTTCCACCCCCCTTGTGTCCTCGCTAAGCTCCTTCCATAAGACAGAAAATCCCTCTAACCCATCCTCATCACTTAATACACTTATATTTAATTTCCAGTAACTCCTGTATATTTCTGCAAGCGCCTCCCACCCAACCTCCACCAACACTGCTCTATGATCCGATAATGCTACTTCAACAATTTTGAAAAATTGCACTGCAACCCCGTGAGGAAGATACACTCTATCTAACCTCTCTGCATACCCTCTCCTAACAAACATATGCTCTGTCTCCCACGCCCTCCCCCCTCAAATGCATTCCATAACCGAATATCCCTCATTAAATCTCTTAGGGTCACAGACACACAGCCTGCCCCCTCTCGGTTCCACGTTGGCCCTCCTAATAACGCAATTCCAGTCACCTCCTACTAGCCACCTCTGGTAATGCCTGGAAGAAAAACACAAGGTCCTCATATACAAACACCTGCTTCACCTGTACGTTATTCTCTGCAGGCGCATACCTGCTTACAAAGGCCTCACGTTTTCCTAACCTCCAACCATCCATGTACAACACCCTTCTTCCCCCTCACTCCTCTGCAAAACAAATGGGCTCACCTCCTTAATTAGTATACCCTCCCCTCCTTTCAAATGGGCAGATGGCAGGGTTACCACCTGAAATCCCACCATCTCCAGCACCCTACCCTCCTTAAGGAACACAACATCCACTCTAGATTTATTCAGAAACATTCTATACCATTCTCTTCTCACACTATTACACAAACCATTAACGTTTACTGTCATACACTGGAGGCTTATTAAATTTTCCACCCCTGCCTCCTCTCTTCACTCTTCCGATGGGCACCAGAACTTATGGGTCCACTAGTCACCTTCACACTTCCCTCTCTGCCTCCCCCTTCTTTCAGTGCCTTCACCTTCTGCCCATGTTTGCTTCCCAGGCCGCTGCACTGGGACTAGGACATCATCCGAATTCGACCCAGCGGCCCTCTTCCTTGTGACAATCACATCCTCCATAGCTTGGTCTTGGGATGCCTCACAATGTACCTCAACCTCCACCTTACACTGTTTCAATGATCCTGGTGACACTTCTGCCACACTGTCACTCCCGTCGTCCGGGTAGTTCTCCAGTCGTTGACGCACCTCAGCTGTCAACTCGTCATCTACCACCTTCCTAGGTGCGGCCGCCTCCTCAGGCGGTGACAAAGACTTCAACACCTCAGCTAATTCCTCCTTAATTTCCAACACTTCCTCTTGTACTTTCCGCTCATCACTAGCCTCTGCAAGCGTCTCTGGGCCAGTTAACTGGTCAAGGGAATCACCCTCTCCCCCAGCCTTATGCGCCTCATCCACTATCTCACTCCATAGACGACCACACCCTCCTTCACGTCGCTGATCCCCACCTGCTTCCTCCGTTGTAGAAGCAGAAGCCTCTGTCTCTGGGCCAGGATCTCGCTGCCACTTCCCACACGCCACCACTATGTTATCATATTCCCCACATAGTCTGCATGTACGTCTTTGCCCGGCATACAAAACCATGACCTGTGTCCTGATTTCCTGAAGGTACACGTAGGACGGTATAGGGTGTTGCAATGTCATTTTTAGGTTAAAAGAGCCTTCAGGCAGACCTGCATAGGCACCCATCACCCACGTACCATGCTGTGCCAAATGAACAGTACCATATTTCTCAAAAACTCTTCGGATGTCTGTCTCATCAGCCTCAAAGGGGACATTATGCAGTTTAATCCATGTGTAATGCGTGGATACGTCGATCATCCTCATACGAGCAGTTGGTGTTGCATCAAGACTTACGTCCTGAAAACGGGTGACCAATGATTCATAGACTGTTGCTGTGAGCACTTTCACAAAAATTCTATGTGCTCCATTTAGGGCTAACCCATATAGCTCTCCATCGTGAATGCCATACGTCTCTCGGATGATCTTAGGTAGTAATACTTGTGCTGAAACTGGCGTTATTGCCCCTCGGATAAGCTCAATGCCGACAGTATTGACCCTGCGTCTATGACTGAACGCCATGTTGACTAATAGTAATTCTCCTGGTTTGACAGCAGAGGCGTGACAGCACCACCTCACACCACTGCAGCCAGGCAACTGAGGAGCGTCTGCGCTGTAGGTCCACTCAGCCCGGAAGAGAAGAGGACAATGGATATTATTTTGGGGTGTGGGTGGGGGGGAGAAATGGCCCCTACCACTGTGTGGAGTGAGGCAATGGAGTAGTAACTTTTGCCACAAGTGCTGGCTGGTAGCAGTGTATGATGTGGTTTGTCATGTTACTAACGCACATCACACATACATATTATTTTGTAATGGCAGAAGATGTGACCGCATGAAGGTGGGGTATAGATCAGTCATAATGGGGAGAACTCTGCAATTTAGTTATGTGTTTTGGTGGATTCTTTACTGCTAGAATCGTGACTTAGTTCTTATTCATATACTATGTAGAATGCTATGTTTTCCATGGTATGATAATTGTACATAAGTTGCCTTTGGTATTTGTTGACATTCATTGTTGCAACCTTCTTAGAAGTATTAATTTCTTGCAGTGTATTTTCTTTAACCTGGTTGAGGTGTCACTGTGATAAGTTATGTTATGTATCTCTTTTGCTAATATTGTTATTAATAATTTTTGTGTCTTTAGTGTTACTGTTTCACCCATGCTTGTATAATTACTAATTATGTTTCTTCATTAATGTCAAGTTAAGATGTGAGCCTTCAGGTTGGTGATCAAGGTTATATATTAATTTGGGGTGTGGGTGGGGGCGTGTTAAATAGTGACAAACGTTTAAGTAGTAAAAGACAATATTATTTTTCTATAACACTGGTTGTAGTATGGTGTGTGGAGTGACAGGGAGTCAACCTTTATGTCTGAACATTAAAATGGTATAAAATACCGACAGGTTGTTAGGTAAGACACATATGCAACAGTTAGGTATCTTTATTTCGAAACGTTTCGCCTACACAGTAGGCTTCTTCAGTCGAGTACAGAAAAGTTGATAGAAGCAGAAGAGACTTGAAGTCGATATAATCAGTCCATCACCCTTAAAGTTTTGAGGTGGTCAGTCCCTCAGTCTGGAGAAGAGCATTGTTCCAAAGTCTGAAACAATATGGAGTTGAAGTGACAGGATGGAGCCTTATATAGCGCCAGGAGGTGAGACGAAGGTCACTAGTAGAAGTAAGAACGCAGATGTTGGGAGGTCAGGTCCCTCTCAAATATAAGGCTCCATCCTGTCACTTCAACTCCATATTGTTTCAGACTTCGGAACAATGCTCTTCTCCAGACTGAGGGACTGACCACCTCAAAACTTTAAGGGTGATGGACTGATTATATCGACTTCAAGTCTCTTCTGCTTCTATCAACTTTTCTGTACTCGACTGAAGAAGCCTACTGTGTAGGCGAAACGTTTCGAAATAAAGATACCTAACTGTTGCATATGTGTCTTACCTAACAACCTGTCGGTATTTTATACCATTTTAATGTTCAATCTGTCAGACACTGCAACACAAGGGTATCTTGGTACAGACCTGCAATCAACTTCGACAACCTCTACTAGTGAGAACGGCTGGATTTGAGAGGGACCTGACCTCCCAACATCTGCATTCTTACTTCTACTAGTGACCTTCGTCTCACCTCCTGGCGCTATATAAGGCTCCATCCTGTCACTTCAACTCCATATTGTTTCAGACTTTGGAACAATGCTCTTCTCCAGACTGAGGGACTGACCACCTCAAAACTTTAAGGGTGATGGACTGATTACATCGTCTTAAAGTCTCTTCTGCTTCTATCAACTTTTCTGTACTCGACTGAATAAGCCTACTGTGTAGGCGAAATGTTTCGAAATAAAGATACCTAACTGTTGCATATGTGTCTTACCTAACTACCTTTATGTCTGCTGTGGTTAATTTTATGTAATGGTTAATTAGAGATTCTTGTGATTTAACTCATTTTGGTGCATTTTTAATACATTGTCCATCTTGCATTGTAATGTTTTAAATAAAATATAAAAAAAATGGTGGTGGTAGTTTGTTGGAGAGTCTGCTTGTCCAGTTAGGTTTGGTGCATCATTCACGCTACCCATCACTTTCTGCACCCGGTAGTTTGTTGGAGAGTCTGCTTGTCCAGTTAGGGTTGGTGCATCATTCACGCTACCCATCACTTTCTGCACCCGGTAGTTTGTTCGACAGTCTGCTTGTCCAGTTAGGGTTGGTGCATCATTCACGCTACCCATCACTTTCTGCACCCGGTAGTTTGTTCGACAGTCTGCTTGTCCAGTTAGGGTTGGTGCATCATTCACGCTACCCATCACTTTCTGCACCCGGTAGTTTGTTGGAGAGTCTGCTTGTCCAGTTAGGGTTGGTGCATCATTCACGCTACCCATCACTTTCTGCACCCGGTAGTTTGTTCGACAGTCTGCTTGTCCAGTTAGGGTTGGTGCATCATTCACGCTACCCATCACTTTCTGCACCCGGTAGTTTGTTCGACAGTCTGCTTGTCCAGTTAGGGTTGGTGCATCATTCACGCTACCCATCACTTTCTGCACCCGGTAGTTTGTTCGACAGTCTGCTTGTCCATTTAGGGTTGGTGCATCATTCACGCTACCCATCACTTTCTGCACCCGGTAGTTTGTTCGACAGTCTGCTTGTCCAGTTAGGGTTGGTGCATCATTCACGCTACCCATCACTTTCTGCACCCGGTAGTTTGTTCGACAGTCTGCTTGTCCAGTTAGGGTTGGTGCATCATACACGCTACCCATCACTTTCTGCACCCGGTAGTTTGTTCGACAGTCTGCTTGTCCAGTTAGGGTTGGTGCATCATTCACGCTACCCATCACTTTCTGCACCCGGTGGGAGGTGACGAATGTGTCTCTGACACATTCAGAGTAAGTGCTTCATTCTTATTTAGGGCTTTATTTTCCAAATTATTCCTGACATGGTTTGATCTTACATAGTGTTACGTCACCTTTTATTCCTCACCATTTCTTTTGAAGGCCTCATACCTATCCTGCTAGTGATTTATCGAGTGTTGTGTAACTTTTTGTTTTCTTTATTTTAGCCTTGATTGTCGGTTCGGATCATCTGGCATAGGTGAGATACATAGTGCAGCATAGATATTTACAGGAACTGAGATGTCACTCTGACATCTCTACCTACACTGATCCCGTTTTGTGGAGAAATTTTCTCCAGGAGGGGGGTATCAGCCCCCTTCGGCCCCTTCAGCCCCTTTCAGCCCTGAGGGGCCCAGACCTCTCAGAAGGGGCAAGCGTCTTGTTTACTACTACAGTGAGTAATTGATCACAGATGCCGTACGAGTATGCGACCTGTGGTCAACCGACCATTGCTCCTTGCAGTCCAGTGTTGCAGAGTGTATTTTAATAAGAGACAGTACATCTCTTACTTTAGCATGACAATTAAGGAAAATCCTGCTCCCACTTCGTTACCATAGTAAAGATAGTGGACATTGTTGTCTATGCTTAAGACAGCAAGAATCAAACCTTCTGCTTTGCTTCATCGAGGAAGTGGCAAGGAAGCAAAAAGTACTAGGTCAGCTTTTTTTTTGTGCAAGGGGCAGTGATGGCATGGGGCGCTGTGGCGTCTTCAGATTACTTTTGACTCTACTGAGAGTGACACTGACGCCAGGATAACCAACAAAGAACGATCTGTGCGTTAGTGTGAACAAAGTGTCTCATAAAACACAATAAACACTTAAGAGAAGTGTGATCAGCTTCTTCAGTGATAACATTGTGAACAATAAAGACAAATCTTGTGGAACATAGTGTACCAGTGTGCGTTTCCTAGACAATGGAAGACGTGGACATCCAAGGACACGTCAGCTTCTATCAAGTCACCGATACCTGTCGAAGGTGTGAAGAACACCATAGCTCAAACTACAAGAGCAAGGTATGTTATGAATTTCTTGTAGAACGGGGGACTGTGCAGTTCTTGAGTCGCAAGGAGTTTCTAATCAACCTATAGTCGGCAGTAAGGTGTGGACTTTTGAGTCCAAACAAGTAAGTTGTCAGCCATCAGTGAATGAAATGCTGACATAACACCCCCTAGGGGTAATTTATAATCTTACAAATTATATTTCTTGACAGCCCGTTGTGAGATGGTTTCGACAGCTTCTAGACCTCGTCTGCAGGGGCGGCTGTGCAGGCGATGAGTTGTCTTTAAGTTAAGTGTTCACTGTTTAAACTTAGCTGGTAATGCCATTTCTCAACACGTTTCACTCACAGCCAACACACCATCAGCCATACAACATACTAGCAGCTTCTCCCAGTTATAACTCCTCAAGCGTTTCGTGGTGGTTCTTTACTGGCGGATCAACTGCTTCACAAGTGTTGTGGTGGTCAGAGGATCAGTCAACCTTTGTTTATTAGAATCTTTACCCGTTTTGTGCACTGTCTTCTCTGTGTCAACAGTCCTGTCCTCCTATGACTACCCCCTCCCTCATCAACTAAAGATCGGTGTTCCAAACCACAATTCAGAGCTACGTGCCCAGAACATCGGCACACCACCATTCTACACTACGTCACTGTATACATATTAGCTTTGAATCATTTATTGTTTATATTTTACTTTTTATTTTTGCTTCATGAAGGATTAATTTCATGTTTAAGTGTTTTATATTCTTTACTAATTTTGCTAATTAATAAAATTGTTCATCTTATGTTATTGATTTTTCCATCTTTTCATTTCTGTAAGAAGGAAGCAGCCTTATCAAATTCTCTTTGAGGGTCACATAGAGGTGTTGAACCATCATATAGATCGAGTCATATACAACTTTCATCACAAATGAGGAGAACTAAGAGTTCCTATGGTATAAATGCTGATTTTTCTCAGTCCCATTTGCTAGAGGTGCAGTGGATATAGTTGGTCCTATCACTCCTCGTTCATCAGGTCATAAATATATCTTGACAATGATTAACTATGCATCTAGCTTCCCAGAGGTGGTACCTTTAAAATCCATTACATGAATAGAAGTTGCAGAAACATTACTAATTTTTCACGGGTAGTTATACCCAGAAAAAATTCTTTCTGATCAGCTACACAATTTACTTCTGAATTAATGAAGTTTATCAACTTGTGGGTGTTCAACCTCTTTTCACTACACCTTACCATCAAAATTGTAACGGAAGAGTGGAACGACAACATGCCATTCTAAAGTCAACATTACAGAAACTAACTATACCACGGGTGGGGTTAGAACCTGTTGAGAAATGGCATTACCAACTAAGCTTAATTTATAAATATAAATATAGTGAACACTTAGCTGATAAAAGACAGCAAATCGTCTACACAGCCGACCCTGCAGACGAGGTCTAGAAGCTGTCGAAACCATCTTTCAACAGGCTGTAAAGATTTATAATTTGTAAGATTATAAATTACCCCTAGGGGGTGTTATGTCAGCATATTTCATTCACTGATGGCTGACAAAATACATACTTGTTTGGACTCAAAAGTTCACACCTTACTGCCGACTATAGGTTGATTACAAACTCCTTGCGACTCAAGAACTGCGCAGTCCCCTGTACCACAAGAAATTCGTAACATACCTTGCTCTTGTAACGTGAGCTATGGTGTTCTTCACACCTTCGACAGGTATCGGTGACTTGATAGAAGCTGAAGTGTCCTTGGATGTCCACGTCTTCCATTGTCCAGGAAACGCACACTGGTACACTATGTTCCACAAGATTTGTCTTTATTGTTCACAGTCTTATCACAAGAGAAGCTGATCACACTTCTCTCAAGTGTTTATTGTGTTTTGTGAGACACTTTGTTCACACTAACGCACAGATCGTTGTTCTTTGTTGGTTATCCTGGCGTCAGTGTCACTCTCAGTAGAGTGAAAAGTAATCTAAAGTTGCCACAGTGCCCAATGCCGTCACTACCCCTTGCACAAAAAAAAAGCTGACCTAGTACTTTTTGCTTCCTTGCCACTTCCTCGATGAAGCAAAGCAGAAGGTTTGATTCTTGCTGTCTTAAGCATAGACAACAATGTCCACTATCTTTACTATGGTAACGAAGTGGGAGCAGGATTTTCCTTAATTGTCCTGCTAAAGTAAGAGATGTACTGTCTCTTATTAAAAAACACTCTGCAACACTGGACTGCAAGGAGCAATGGTCGGTTGACCACAGGTCGCATACTCGTACGGCATCTGTGATCAGTTACTCACTGTAGCAGTAAACAAGATGCTTGCCCCTTCTGAGAGGTATGGGATCCTCAGGGCTGAAAGGTGCTGAAGGGGCTGAAGGGGGCTGATACCCCCCTCCTGGAGAAAATTTCTCCACACTGGGGGGCGGCGGAGGTTTGCTGCAGGTGAACTATTCATCACTTAACATTAATTTAATTTTCTCTCTCGCCACCACTGCTGCTTGTCTTTTCTGAACAGTTTTAGTTTGTGTGGTGTCTGGAGAATCACTAATTTTGTTTTCAACACTGTGTAATTCTAATGGCACTAGTTTATTTATTGTCCGCTTATTCACTACACCTTGCTTAAAACATCAACTGTCCTGATGATTCCATTTGCATCAGGATATATGGTCACAATTTTTCCAAGTGACCATTGGGACCTCGGACAATCATTGTCAATAAAAACTATGTCACCCGGTCTTAAGGACTTATGATTTTCAGGAACACCAGCTCCATAGAAGTGTTCTCTCAATGAGGTTAGGTTAGGTTAGGTAAGGTTCGTCAGGAAACAGGACAAATGTTTCCTGACGCGGGTCTTAGTCAGATGATGACCCGCCTTTGGAGCTTTTGGTCATCTGACCGAGGCCTTCCGCTGGCTTACCGGTCCACCCCTTTAAAAATTATGGTCATTTATAACCAGTCTCTCTCAATGAGGTGAGATAGTCTTCTCGCCAAATTTTCTCCCAACGTTCAATCACTTTATTAAGGTGTTTGAATTTACGTCTGAGTTGCTCAGGATCGAAATAAGTAGGATCCTCTATGATTTCTTTATCATTCATGGGAGGAACAGGTTCGAGCCTTCTGCCATGGAGTAAATGAGATGGACTTAACACTTCTAAATTGTCCAGATCATCGGCAACATAAGTTAGAGGTCTGTTGTTGACTCTATTTTCTATTTCAGTCACATCTGTACGGAATTCTTCTAAGTCGATTCTTTGACGATGAAGAGTCTTCCTTAAACAACGTTTTACAATGCCGATCATTTTTTCATAAAATCCGCCGTGCCATGGAAATTTAGGAGGAATGTATCTCCAACGACAACTGTGTTGATTCAGCATCTGTTGTAGTTCTGGTTGATCAAAGATCTTGCTTATATAAGCAGCAGCACCAGCAACAAAATTCGTTGCATTATCTGAAATCATCAGTCTGGGACATCCCCTTCTGGCTGCAAACCTTCTGAATAATTTGATAAAAGTTTCAGCAGACATGTCAGTGGCTACTTCTAGATGTACTGCTCTAGTCGTAGCACAAGTGAACAAACAGATGTACACCTTGATAGGAACTTTGTCATCTGTTTTGGTTAAAATTATTGGTCCAGTGTAATCTACACCGGTCACCTCAAATGGAGTGACATGACAAACTCTTTCAGAGGGATATGGAGGTGGACCTGGATACTGACATACTCGCATATCGTAGTGACGACAAGTAATACAGTCCTTTATTTGCTTTTTCACACTTTGTCGACCTTGAGGTATCCAGTAGGATTGTCGTATGTGACAAAGTGTGTCAGCTACCCCACCATGTAACACGTTACTGTGGGCGTTTTGCACAATCAGTTTTGTTAGCCAATGATTCTTGGGGATCAATATTGGATGTATGGCTTCTTTAGGTAGTGAAGAATTATGAATGTTTCCTCGACATCTTATAATCTTTTCTGAGTCGAGATAAAGTCCTAAAGAATTAATCATGACAGGTTTCTTTGGGGATTTATCTTGTGTTTCTAGAAATTTATATTCTGTAGAGAAAACATCTTTCTGTATTAGTTTCATCCAGTATTTAATGGGTTCAAGATATTCATAATCAGGTTTTATTCCTTTAATGAATTTATGGACAAGAACTGTAACTCTTAAGAGTTTACCAAAAGTTGAGTATTTAGATCCATCAATGACTATTTCTGTTGTGTCTGCAGTATTTACACAACTTATTTCTGCTGTGTTCAAGAAGACTGTTTCTTCTGGCATAATGTGAGCCTTTTGCTGAGGCCAGTTATTTTCATTAGAGAGCCAGTTCGGTCCGTGGAGCCATAATTTATTATCCACAAATTTCTTAAGTGGGACACCACGTGACAACATGTCAGCTGGATTCTCTTGGGTAGAGACGTGAAGAAAGTGATAATCTCTCTGCATCTCTTTTATTTCTGCTACTCTGTTCTGTACATAGACCAACTTACTCTTATTATTTCTTAACCACTGGAGAACTGCTTCATTATCACTTCAGATCACGGTTTTTTCAATAGTGAGATGATCAAGTACTTTGTTGAGATAGACAGCTAATTTTGTACCTACATAGAGTGCTGTCAGTTCCAATTGTGGTACTGTTCTGACCTTCAAGGGTGCTACCCTGGCCTTTGAAGTAATTAGTGTACTTCCTTCAGCATTACTCATGTAAGCTACAGCGCCATAACCTTTGGTTGACGCATCACAGAACACATGTAATGTGTACCTGTTTCCCTCTTGACCTATTTGTCCGGGAAATTTAATTTGATGAAGTTGCTTAAACTCCCTGGATATTTCATCCCAAGCTTGACTCATTTCTAGAGGTAAATTTTCATCCCATCCAATTTTGAGCTTCCATGCGTCTTGCATAAGCATTTTACCCTTTATGGTAATTGGTGAGACGAGTCCTAGAGGATCAAAACATTTTGATACCTCTGACAGTAAACTACGTTTAGTGAGTGTACTGCATGATTTATTGTTTATCCTTTTGAGACTCAAAGTATCTTCCTGTGTGTTCCAATTAAGTCCCAGTGTATTGTTGCAATCAGGAATTTCAGCTTCAGGGAAATCTTCTTTGATAAGTTCCCTTAATTGCTTTTGAATAATAGTATTCCACATCCTTAGAGGCATATTTGCTTCTTTCATCTCCTTGTTAGCTTCTCTGTATAAGGATTTCAAATCCTCCTCTTTATTCACAGTACCTTGAAGATTGTCCACATAGAAACTTTTCTTTAAGATTTCTTTGAAGGGACTTTCAGATTTCTTCAAATGTGTATTTAGAGTAGCTTCTAGTAAGAATGGAGAGGATGTTGCACCAAACAATACTGATTTGAAACGATAAGTTTTCACAGGACTTTGAAGATCATGTGGATTTTCAGGCCACAAGAAACGAGTATAATCTCTATCTATTTCTTGTAGTCGTACTCTTAAGAAAACTTTGGAAATATCAGCCGTGTAGGCATATGGGTTTGTGCGAAATTTCATAAGCACGTCTCCAAGCTTCTCAGTTAGTGAGGGTCCGGTCATCAGACAGTCATTAAGACATGCAACATCTTTATTTGCACGTGTGCTGCAATTATATACAACACGTAGTGGAGTGGTTTCAGAATCTTTTCTGACTCCATGGTGCGGGAGATAATGAGCATCTGTTTTCAACTTATCTTCGACTATTTCCTCATTGAATTTATTGTCCAACTGTTCTTGTATGATATTATCATAAACTGTCAGTAGCTCTGAATTCTTCCTGAGCTCATGTATTTGTGCTTTCATCTGTCCGAAAGACATGCGATAATTGCTAGGTAGATGTGGTGGATTTAATTTCCATGGTAACCTAACCCAATACTGTCCATCTTTATATTTGACAGTGTCCAAATATTGGTTATAAGTCTGAGACTCTTGTGGGCTTGGTTCATTTACATCAATACCTATCGCATCTAAATCCCACAACTTATCAACTGGTTCATTCATTTCTTCCAGTAATGATAATTTTTGCTTTGGTACATGATCAGCGGTTATTCTCGTAACTAGTACATTTTCCACTGAATCAATATCAGCTTCTTTCCCACTTTGAGAGGGAATGGGACCACATATCATGTGGCCTCCTGCTGTTTTCAGCAAGTGAACATCATGTTTACTTACTATATTTTGCACAAAACAGTGATAATAATCACTTCCAATGATTAAATCAATTGGACTAATTGTGTCCGTCTGTATGTCAGGACAGGCTAACTTGACCTTAGCTGCTTTCAGTGATGCAACTGTTTCTTTTAATCCCTGGATCTGCACAGACTTAGGCAAATCATCTACTACCACAGCTTCTACTGTCTTTTTCCTGTTTCCTAGACCAACAGTGATTCTGGCTAGGTCATATGTCTGTTTACCAGAATTGTGGAAAAAACCAGCTATATCTAACTGTATTTTGGCATAGGGTTGTTTATTCAGTTTCTGCAACACTGTTCTTCTTATGAAGGACCTTTGTGAGCCTTGATCAAATAGTGTTAGCACATTGGTTTTGTGTAATTTATTAGATAACTCAATTCGAGCTATCGGGAGAGCAGTTGCTTTAAACTTATCTCTCACATTTAATGATGTTGCTTGCTGACTTCCTGATTCTGTGGAAGTCTCCTGCTGTTCAGCAAAAGTATTTGGGCATAATGTAGTATGATGCATACCCTTGCATTTAAAACACTTCTTCAGTGAGCATTTACCTCCCTTGTGTTCACCTAAACACTTGATGCACCTTTTTCAGCTGATGAACACGTTGTTTACGTGCCTCCATTGATGTGTATTGAATACAATACTGTGCCCAATGTGTTCCATCACAAAGTACACATTTTGGAGTACGTTTATGTGTGACAATTTGTTTACTGTCTGTTGTATTCACAGCTTGATAAATGCCTATATGGGATTTCCCATTATGTGGTTTAGTGGGAGTAGGTATACTCTTTTTATACTGAGTTGAAGGTTTATTATCCACTGGATTTGTGGATTTTTCATCTTGTCTCATTGCTTGCATGCATGAAACTATTGTTTGTAAACCATTGCTAATTTCCTCACAAGTGAAATAGCGTTTATTGAACATAATATTTAATCGTTCAATAGTTTGTGGTGACAACTTATCCTGTGCAATACCACTGATAAACCAATCACATTGTCTTAGGTCATATTTAGCACCTAGAGATCTGAGACTATTGTCTAATGTGATTCTAAATGCCTGTAAGTCTGAAAAACAATGTTTGGGTGGCTTCAAACTTGATATTAAGACTGCATGTCTAACTCTGGCCTTGTCAGCATCAAAGTAATTGTCTGCTAAGACACGTAAGGCTATTTGATAATTACCTTTAACCCCCGGAAATGACTTAATCAGTTCATAGGATTCTCCCTTCACAAGACATTTAAGGTAATTGAACTTACCAATCTCATCTATGTCAGTTCGTGAATTTACTATGGATTGAAAACCACTAATGAATTCTTCATAATTATGACCTTGGAAATTAGGTAATGACAATGTAGGTAAGCTTGGTAATGGGACACTTGTTGTTGTTACATGTGTAACAGGTGTTTGACCACTAGTTACAGTAGGTCTCTGTGACAGAGTTTTACGGCAGATAGCCTGTACTCCTGTCCACCTTAATTGTTGATTACTAAAAGTATCCAAAACATTTTTAATTTCATCCTCAGATGGATCTGATTCAAGAAATTTATTTTCATTACGTGTATAGTCTGAATTAATTATTTCCAGACGTCTTGTAAATAATTTAAATTTGACCTCAAGATCATCAAAATCTATGTTTGTATCTTGAGTTAATCCTATACAGACTGAAATTAGATTTTCTAATTGTGTAATCTTAGTCTGTTAAGACTGAAACTGAGTTTTCAAACAAGCCATTTTAATGGTATATTGAAATTTCTAGCACCACTGTACTGCTATAAACAGCTGAGTTTTTGTTGTGCTTAAGTCAGCAATAATCGAGTCAGACACTACTGACCCACTAAGCTTAACCTCAGGGTCAATGACCATGAAGGGTACAGAGATCATGTGGCTGGTGTTTATGGCTTGAGTTTGCTGTGTCAGCCTGACCACGATGATTAATTGTAAATAACGATGTTATACACTTCATTCACTATACACTATAAATGTCAGTATATAATTGTAAATCACACGTGAATATTACTTACACATATATAAATGTCACTGTTAATATATATTTGAAAGCTTACACTTTATATAGAAGTTCCTTTAATATAACAGGTATATCTATAAGAAACAAACTTTAACACAATCTTGTCTCTTAATTTCAGACTATAAACATTATAAACACTATGTGTGTATATATACTCAGACAAACTGAACATCACTTGGGTTGTTGTTGTCTTGGTCAGCAATTTTCGAGATTGGGGCAGTGGGTGCCGGGTACCATCCCACGTTTTCTTGTTGGGTGAGTCACCCAGCTCCCGTTTTCTTTGGATGAACGCTGGGTAAGCGCCCGTTTTCTTTTGGCTGCCCATTCTCTGTGATTGAGTCTGGAGGGACTCATTTATACTGATTTAGATTGTAAAACACTAGTTTTACAGCTTTTTTCGAAGGACCTTGGCTCATAGGTTATTTTTACACTGTAGTACAACATATTTGGACCACAGTGTGGCATTTATCCGGTTCGAGCACGACCAATTATGTTGAGAAATGGCATTACCAGCTAAGTTTAATTTATAAATATAAATATAGTGAACACTTAGCTGATAAAAGACAGCAAATCGTCTACACAGCCGCCCCTGCAGACGAGGTCTAGAAGCTGTCAAAACCATCTTTCAACAGGCTGTAAAGATTTATAATTTGTAAGATTATAAATTACCCCTAGGGGGTGTTATGTCAGCATATTTCATTCACTGATGGCTGACAAAATACATACTTGTTTGGACTCAAAAGTCCACACCTTTCTGCCGACTATAGGTTGATTACAAACTCCTTGCGACTCAAGAACTGCGCAGTCCCCCGTACCACAAGAAATTCGTAACATACCTTGCTCTTGTAACGTGAGCTATGGTGTTCTTCACACCTTCGACAGGTATCGGTGACTTGATAGAAGCTGAAGTGTCCTTGGATGTCCACGTCTTCCATTGTCTAGGAAACACACACTGGTACACTATGTTCCACAAGATTTGTCTTTATTGTTCACAATCTTATCACAAGAGAAGCTGATCACACGTCTCTCAAGTGTTTATTGTGTTTTGTGAGACCCTTTGTTCACACTAACACACAGATCGTTGTTCTCTGTTGGTTATCCTGGCGTCAGTGTCACTCTCAGTAAAGTCAAAAGTAATCTGAAGACGCCACAGCGCCCCATGCCGTCACTGCCCCTTGCACAAAGAAAAAGCTGACCTAGAACTTTTTGCTTCCTTGCCACTTCCTCGATGAAGCAAATCAGAAGGTTTGATTCTTGTTGTCTTAAGCATAGACAACAATGTCCACTATCTTTACTATGGTAACGAAGTGGGAGCAGGATTTTCCTTAATTGCCCTACTAAAGTAAGAGATGTACTGTCTCTTATTAAAATACACTCTGCAACACTGGACTGCAAGGAGCAATGGTCGCTTGACCACAGGTCGCATACTCGTACGGCATCTGTGATCAATTACTCACTGTAGCAGTAAACAAGACTCTTGCCCCTTCTGAGAGGTCTGGGCCCCTCAGAGCTGAAAGGGGCTGAAGGGGCTGAAGGGGGCTGATACCCCCCTCCTGGAGAAAATTTCTCCACACTGGGGGGCGGCGGAGGTTTGCTGCAGGTGAACTATTCATCACTTAACATTAATTTAATTTTCTCTCTCGCCACCACTGCTGCTTGTCTTCTCTGAACAGTTTTAGTTTGTGTGGTGTCTGGAGAATCACTAATTTTGTTTTCAACACTGTGTAATTCTAATGGCACTAGTTTATTTATTGTCCGCTTATTCACTACACCTTGCTTAAAACATCAACTGTCCTGATGATTCCATTTGCATCAGGATATATGGTCACAATTTTTCCAAGTGACCATTGGGACCTCGGACAATCATTGTCAATAAAAACTATGTCACCCGGTCTTAAGGACTTATGATTTTCAGGAACACCAGCTCCATAGAAGTGTTCTCTCAATGAGGTTAGGTTAGGTTAGGTAAGGTTCGTCAGGAAACAGGACAAATGTTTCCTGACGCGGGTCTTAGTCAGATGATGACCCGCCTTTGGAGCTTTTGGTCATCTGACCGAGGCCTTCCGCTGGCTTACCGGTCCACCCCTTTAAAAATTATGGTCATTTATAACCAGTCTCTCTCAATGAGGTGAGATAGTCTTCTCGCCAAATTTTCTCCCAACGTTCAATCACTTTATTAATAAGGTGTTTGAATTTACGTCTGAGTTGCTCAGGATCGAAATAAGTAGGATCCTCTATGATTTCTTTATCATTCATGGGAGGAACAGGTTCGAGCCTTCTGCCATGGAGTAAATGAGATGGACTTAACACTTCTAAATTGTCCAGATCATCGGCAACATAAGTTAGAGGTCTGTTGTTGACTCTATTTTCTATTTCAGTCACATCTGTACGGAATTCTTCTAAGTCGATTCTTTGACGATGAAGAGTCTTCCTTAAACAACGTTTTACAATGCCGATCATTTTTTCATAAAATCCGCCGTGCCATGGAAATTTAGGAGGAATGTATCTCCAACGACAACTGTGTTGATTCAGCATCTGTTGTAGTTCTGGTTGATCAAAGATCTTGCTTATATAAGCAGCACCAGCAACAAAATTCGTTGCATTATCTGAAATCATCAGTCTGGGACATCCCCTTCTGGCTGCAAACCTTCTGAATAATTTGATAAAAGTTTCAGCAGACATGTCAGTGGCTACTTCTAGATGTACTGCTCTAGTCGTAGCACAAGTGAACAAACAGATGTACACCTTGATAGGAACTTTGTCATCTGTTTTGGTTAAAATTATTGGTCCAGTGTAATCTACACCGGTCACCTCAAATGGAGTGACATGACAAACTCTTTCAGAGGGATATGGAGGTGGACCTGGATACTGACATACTCGCATATCGTAGTGACGACAAGTAATACAGTCCTTTATTTGCTTTTTCACACTTTGTCGACCTTGAGGTATCCAGTAGGATTGTCGTATGTGACAAAGTGTGTCAGCTACCCCACCATGTAACACGTTACTGTGGGCGTTTTGCACAATCAGTTTTGTTAGCCAATGATTCTTGGGGATCAATATTGGATGTATGGCTTCTTTAGGTAGTGAAGAATTATGAATTTTTCCTCGACATCTTATAATCTTTTCTGAGTCGAGATAAAGTCCTAAAGAATTAATCATGACAGGTTTCTTTGGGGATTTATCTTGTGTTTCTAGAAATTTATATTCTGTAGAGAAAACATCTTTCTGTATTAGTTTCATCCAGTATTTAATGGGTTCAAGATATTCATAATCAGGTTTTATTCCTTTAATGAATTTATGGACAAGAACTGTAACTCTTAAGAGTTTACCAAAAGTTGAGTATTTAGATCCATCAATGACTATTTCTGTTGTGTCTGCAGTATTTACACAACTTATTTCTGCTGTGTTCAAGAAGACTGTTTCTTCTGGCATAATGTGAGCCTTTTGCTGAGGCCAGTTATTTTCATTAGAGAGCCAGTTCGGTCCGTGGAGCCATAATTTATTATCCACAAATTTCTTAAGTGGGACACCACGTGACAACATGTCAGCTGGATTCTCTTGGGTAGAGACGTGAAGAAAGTGATAATCTCTCTGCATCTCTTTTATTTCTGCTACTCTGTTCTGTACATAGACCAACTTACTCTTATTATTTCTTAACCACTGGAGAACTGCTTCATTATCACTTCAGATCACGGTTTTTTCAATAGTGAGATGATCAAGTACTTTGTTGAGATAGACAGCTAATTTTGTACCTACATAGAGTGCTGTCAGTTCCAATTGTGGTACTGTTCTGACCTTCAAGGGTGCTACCCTGGCCTTTGAAGTAATTAGTGTACTTCCTTCAGCATTACTCATGTAAGCTACAGCGCCATAACCTTTGGTTGACGCATCACAGAACACATGTAATGTGTACCTGTTTCCCTCTTGACCTATTTGTCCGGGAAATTTAATTTGATGAAGTTGCTTAAACTCCCTGGATATTTCATCCCATGCTTGACTCATTTCTAGAGGTAAATTTTCATCCCATCCAATTTTGAGCTTCCATGCGTCTTGCATAAGCATTTTACCCTTTATGGTAATTGGTGAGACGAGTCCTAGAGGATCAAAACATTTTGATACCTCTGACAGTAAACTACGTTTAGTGAGTGTACTGCATGATTTATTGTTTATCCTTTTGAGACTCAAAGTATCTTCCTGTGTGTTCCAATTAAGTCCCAGTGTATTGTTGCAATCAGGAATTTCAGCTTCAGGGAAATCTTCTTTGATAAGTTCCCTTAATTGCTTTGAATTTGTATTCCACATCCTTAGAGGCATATTTGCTTCTTTCATCTCCTTGTTAGCTTCTCTGTATAAGGATTTCAAATCCTCCTCTTTATTCACAGTACCTTGAAGATTGTCCACATAGAAACTTTTCTTTAAGATTTCTTTGAAGGGACTTTCAGATTTCTTCAAATGTGTATTTAGAGTAGCTTCTAGTAAGAATGGAGAGGATGTTGCACCAAACAATACTGATTTGAAACGATAAGTTTTCACAGGACTTTGAAGATCATGTGGATTTTCAGGCCACAAGAAACGAGTATAATCTCTATCTATTTCTTGTAGTCGTACTCTTAAGAAAACTTTGGAAATATCAGCCGTGTAGGCATATGGGTTTGTGCGAAATTTCATAAGCACGTCTCCAAGCTTCTCAGTTAGTGAGGGTCCGGTCATCAGACAGTCATTAAGACATGCAACATCTTTATTTGCACGTGTGCTGCAATTATATACAACACGTAGTGGAGTGGTTTCAGAATCTTTTCTGACTCCATGGTGCGGGAGATAATGAGCATCTGTTTTCAACTTATCTTCGACTATTTCCTCATTGAATTTATTGTCCAACTGTTCTTGTATGATATTATCATAAACAGTCAGTAGCTCTGAATTCTTCCTGAGCTCATGTATTTGTGCTTTCATCTGTCCGAAAGACATGCGATAATTGCTAGGTAGATGTGGTGGATTTAATTTCCATGGTAACCTAACCCAATACTGTCCATCTTTATATTTGACAGTGTCCAAATATTGGTTATAAGTCTGAGACTCTTGTGGGCTTGGTTCATTTACATCAATACCTATCGCATCTAAATCCCACAACTTATCAACTGGTTCATTCATTTCTTCCAGTAATGATAATTTTTGCTTTGGTACATGATCAGCGGTTATTCTCGTAACTAGTACATTTTCCACTGAATCAATATCAGCTTCTTTCCCACTTTGAGAGGGAATGGGACCACATATCATGTGGCCTCCTGCTGTTTTCAGCAAGTGAACATCATGTTTACTTACTATATTTTGCACAAAACAGTGATAATAATCACTTCCAATGATTAAATCAATTGGACTAATTGTGTCCGTCTGTATGTCAGGACAGGCTAACTTGACCTTAGCTGCTTTCAGTGATGCAACTGTTTCTTTTAATCCCTGGATCTGCACAGACTTAGGCAAATCATCTACTACCACAGCTTCTACTGTCTTTTTCCTGTTTCCTAGACCAACAGTGATTCTGGCTAGGTCATATGTCTGTTTACCAGAATTGTGGAAAAAACCAGCTATATCTAACTGTATTTTGGCATAGGGTTGTTTATTCAGTTTCTGCAACACTGTTCTTCTTATGAAGGACCTTTGTGAGCCTTGATCAAATAGTGTTAGCACATTGGTTTTGTGTAATTTATTAGATAACTCAATTCGAGCTATCGGGAGAGCAGTTGCTTTAAACTTATCTCTCACATTTAATGATGTTGCTTGCTGACTTCCTGATTCTGTGGAAGTCTCCTGCTGTTCAGCAAAAGTATTTGGGCATAATGTAGTATGATGCATACCCTTGCATTTAAAACACTTCTTCAGTGAGCATTTACCTCCCTTGTGTTCACCTAAACACTTGATGCACCTTTTTCAGCTGATGAACACGTTGTTCACGTGCCTCCATTGATGTGTATTGAATACAATACTGTGCCCAATGTGTTCCATCACAAAGTACACATTTTGGAGTACGTTTATGTGTGACAATTTGTTTACTGTCTGTTGTATTCACAGCTTGATAAATGCCTATATGGGATTTCCCATTATGTGGTTTAGTGGGAGTAGGTATACTCTTTTTATACTGAGTTGAAGGTTTATTATCCACTGGATTTGTGGATTTTTCATCTTGTCTCATTGCTTGCATGCATGAAACTATTGTTTGTAAACCATTGCTAATTTCCTCACAAGTGAAATAGCGTTTATTGAACATAATATTTAATCGTTCAATAGTTTGTGGTGACAACTTATCCTGTGCAATACCACTGATAAACCAATCACATTGTCTTAGGTCATATTTAGCACCTAGAGATCTGAGACTATTGTCTCAGATCTCTTGGGTGGCTTCAAACTTGATATTAAGACTGCATGTCTAACTCTGGCCTTGTCAGCATCAAAGTAATTGTCTGCTAAGACACGTAAGGCTATTTGATAATTACCTTTAACCCCCGGAAATGACTTAATCAGTTCATAGGATTCTCCCTTCACAAGACATTTAAGGTAATTGAACTTACCAATCTCATCTATGTCAGTTCGTGAATTTACTATGGATTGAAAACCACTAATGAATTCTTCATAATTATGACCTTGGAAATTAGGTAATGACAATGTAGGTAAGCTTGGTAATGGGACACTTGTTGTTGTTACATGTGTAACAGGTGTTTGACCACTAGTTACAGTAGGTCTCTGTGACAGAGTTTTACGGCAGATAGCCTGTACTCCTGTCCACCTTAATTGTTGATTACTAAAAGTATCCAAAACATTTTTAATTTCATCCTCAGATGGATCTGATTCAAGAAATTTATTTTCATTGCGTGTATAGTCTGAATTAATTATTTCCAGACGTCTTGTAAATAATTTAAATTTGACCTCAAGATCATCAAAATCTATGTTTGTATCTTGAGTTAATCCTATACAGACTGAAATTAGATTTTCTAATTGTGTAATCTTAGTCTGTTAAGACTGAAACTGAGTTTTCAAACAAGCCATTTTAATGGTATATTGAAATTTCTAGCACCACTGTACTGCTATAAACAGCTGAGTTTTTGTTGTGCTTAAGTCAGCAATAATCGAGTCAGACACTACTGACCCACTAAGCTTAACCTCAGGGTCAATGACCATGAAGGGTACAGAGATCATGTGGCTGGTGTTTATGGCTTGAGTTTGCTGTGTCAGCCTGACCACGATGATTAATTGTAAATAACGATGTTATACACTTCATTCACTATACACTATAAATGTCAGTATATAATTGTAAATCACACGTGAATATTACTTACACATATATAAATGTCACTGTTAATATATATTTGAAAGCTTACACTTTATATAGAAGTTCCTTTAATATAACAGGTATATCTATAAGAAACAAACTTTAACACAATCTTGTCTCTTAATTTCAGACTATAAACATTATAAACACTATGTGTGTATATATACTCAGACAAACTGAACATCACTTGGGTTGTTGTTGTCTTGGTCAGCAATTTTCGAGATTGGGGCAGTGGGTGCCGGGTACCATCCCACGTTTTCTTGTTGGGTGAGTCACCCAGCTCCCGTTTTCTTTGGATGAACGCTGGGTAAGCGCCCGTTTTCTTTTGGCTGCCCATTCTCTGTGATTGAGTCTGGAGGGACTCATTTATACTGATTTAGATTGTAAAACACTAGTTTTACAGCTTTTTTCGAAGGACCTTGGCTCATAGGTTATTTTTACACTGTAGTACAACATATTTGGACCACAGTGTGGCATTTATCCGGTTCGAGCACGACCAATTATGTTGAGAAATGGCATTACCAGCTAAGTTTAATTTATAAATATAAATATAGTGAACACTTAGCTGATAAAAGACAGCAAATCGTCTACACAGCCGCCCCTGCAGACGAGGTCTAGAAGCTGTCAAAACCATCTTTCAACAGGCTGTAAAGATTTATAATTTGTAAGATTATAAATTACCCCTAGGGGGTGTTATGTCAGCATATTTCATTCACTGATGGCTGACAAAATACATACTTGTTTGGACTCAAAAGTCCACACCTTTCTGCCGACTATAGGTTGATTACAAACTCCTTGCGACTCAAGAACTGCGCAGTCCCCCGTACCACAAGAAATTCGTAACATACCTTGCTCTTGTAACGTGAGCTATGGTGTTCTTCACACCTTCGACAGGTATCGGTGACTTGATAGAAGCTGAAGTGTCCTTGGATGTCCACGTCTTCCATTGTCTAGGAAACACACACTGGTACACTATGTTCCACAAGATTTGTCTTTATTGTTCACAATCTTATCACAAGAGAAGCTGATCACACGTCTCTCAAGTGTTTATTGTGTTTTGTGAGACCCTTTGTTCACACTAACACACAGATCGTTGTTCTCTGTTGGTTATCCTGGCGTCAGTGTCACTCTCAGTAAAGTCAAAAGTAATCTGAAGACGCCACAGCGCCCCATGCCGTCACTGCCCCTTGCACAAAGAAAAAGCTGACCTAGAACTTTTTGCTTCCTTGCCACTTCCTCGATGAAGCAAATCAGAAGGTTTGATTCTTGTTGTCTTAAGCATAGACAACAATGTCCACTATCTTTACTATGGTAACGAAGTGGGAGCAGGATTTTCCTTAATTGCCCTGCTAAAGTAAGAGATGTACTGTCTCTTATTAAAATACACTCTGCAACACTGGACTGCAAGGAGCAATGGTCGCTTGACCACAGGTCGCATACTCGTACGGCATCTGTGATCAATTACTCACTGTAGCAGTAAACAAGACTCTTGCCCCTTCTGAGAGGTCTGGGCCCCTCAGGGCTGAAAGGGGCTGAAGGGGCTGAAGGGGGCTGATACCCCCCTCCTGGAGAAAATTTCTCCACAGAACCCGCGATCAGAGAGTCTCAAAACTCCAGACTCGTGATTCATGTTAAAGAAATTGTTTTCTTAAACCAACTGACTAGTATAGATATCTGTCACGTGATGTTTGTTATGCATGAGATGCTAAGTGATTCCTTTGGATGTTTCCTTTTTGAATTGCTTTAAGGGAGACAAGCTCGTGGACCTCTATTTATCTTGAATGAACCTCAAGTTCAAAGCACTTAACAGTTTCTTTAATATATGAGAGAAAGATTAGAAGATACCGCTGATTCAGTTTTCATGAACCTGAATATGTCCATGGGAACATAAGGCCTATTTTGACCAAAAGTGCTCCAAGAGTAAATTGTTGATAAGTTTGATCTTTTACCAGACAAATCCTACAGTGTTAATTTCCTGACATGGACCGTATAAAGTAATAAATGTATGTATTAAGATAGATTATCTCTTGGATGTCAAGGGTAGGAAAATGTATTATATCAATATTTTAAAACTGAACCACCGTAGAGAAGTTAATCTTTGTTTAAACTCCTTTGATGAAAAAACTATATGTCTTACAGCTTAGTTAACAGTCACGATTCTTGTGAATCGAAGGAACTTCTTGATATTTTAACAGCTGATACGCCAACGAACACTTCTAACATCAACAGTGAACTCTCTAGTAAACAAGTCTCAAGTAAATACCTTTTTAGACGTATTCAGTGATCCCAGGACTTACCACTACTGTTGTACACAAGATTGAATTGTCAGCTCATGAACCAGTAGTACAGAAAATCTATCCTGTCCCCGTTCACTTACGGAAAACATTTGAAAACGAAGTTGACAAACTCCTAAAGTTAAATATCATCGAACCTTCTAAATCAGCTTTCTGTTCATCAGTCGTCAAGGTTAAGAAATCAGACAATTCTTAACGACTGGTACAAGGTTCTCGTTATTTAAACGCAATCACTAAATGGGATGCTGAGTCCATGCCAGTAATCGATAATGACTTGTATAAATTTCATGACTAAATTCTTCTCTGAATTAGACATCTCACAAGCGTACCATCAAGTGTCATTACACCCAGACTCTGAACCATTCACTGCTTTCCCTACTCATGGACGACTAATGCAATATCGCACAATGCCTTTCGGCTTGGTCACCGCGTGTGCCACGTAAACCTGGCTTATGAGAATAGTTCTTTCTGACCTCAAGAATGTTTCAGTGTATTTTTATAATATTTACATTATGACTCATGTCTGGGAAGATCATCTTACTACACTGTCGCTTGTTTTAAAAAGACTAAGAGCTCATGGCTCATGATATGGGGTATAAGTAGGTTCAAATACTACTTATACAGAAAACCCTTTGTGCTTGAAACAGATCACAAGCCACTGATGTACCTGGAAAACTTCAAAGGTTCGAATAGCCGACTCTTAAGATGGGTTTCGGCAATCCACTCCTTTAAGTTTAAAGTTGTATATGCAAGACAGGTATACAATACCTACAAGATGAAAGTTAAGACAATTGTGCAACATCTGGTTATCTTTATTGTAGACGTTTCGCCATCCAGTGGTTTTATCAATACAGATTCTTGAACATAATAAGAAAACAGAAGAACTATATACAAAAGTTGAGGAAATCAGTCCCTCAGCCTTGGAGGCGGTGTTGCGACACATCGTACGATAAACCGCTACCGCAAGTACCCACCGCCGCACCTCACAAACCCCCCTCCCCCTCATCACCCACGATATATATATATAATCTACAATTATAAAATCCAAAGCTCTTGTGACACCCTCATCGAACCCTCCCACATCTAGGCTTAATGCACGCAGAACCGACACCCCTCGGACCCCACCCTCTGTACACCCCTACTTAACCAATACCTAACACTCTCCAGTCCCTCACAAAACTATACTGCATGGAACGCCATCTCATCCCCCCAACAGATTCTGCACCTCCTGCCCACAATTACCCATCTGGTTCGTAATATCATCCCCAATGGTAGTATGCAATGCAGAAAACGATACGTTACCTCCCGCTCCCTAGGATTTAACTTCAGCTTGCTAAACCTACACCAAATACTCTTCCATACGTACATGGGGAACAATCCCTCAACTGGAACAACAATCCTACCTGCAAGCAACCTACACAAAACCCCTATTCGAATTTTCCTGGTCTCTCTAACCAACATCAAACCCCCAAAACATTTTCACATTCCCTCAACTCCATACCACCAGACAACTTACCCAACCTATCAAGTACTTTTTTCAGTTTCCCCTTCCCCCTCACTCCTTCGTGCAAATCCTCCCATTTAAGAAAAACACATTTAACCCTCCTTCTCAAATCCAACAACCCCAACCCACCCTGGTGCAGAGGTAACATTACAACCTCTCTCTTCAGCCAATCGCAACTTGAACCCCACAAAAATTTAAACACCAGTCACAAGATTCCCACAATCACCGTCCCTGTTATTGGGAACATGGCTGCTGCATGCCAAACCTTACTATACAATAGTACATGTATTACAATCACTTGTTGCACGAGGGTCAGATGATGAGGTTGCAACACACCCAGACGCACCAGGATCCTTTCCAACAACCTATTTGAGTTTTTCTCTAGAGCAGCGTCCAAGTCATTCTTATAGATGATACCACAAATTTTTAAAGACACCGTTTATTTCCTCACAACATTACATCTCCCCCCCTGTCTACCCAATCACCCAACCACATGACCATTGACTTTTCATTATTTACCTGCATCCCTTTTCCACTTCCAAACAATTGCACAACTTCATCCTAAACCCCCAACGCCATTGTGAAGGCTTACTCAGCTCTGTAACAACTTCAGACAGTATTACCAAAGCTGGCTCCTCCTCAGGAAAATTAATGAATAGAAAAAGAACAAAAACTGACAAACATAAACAATTTATTATTTAGAAAATATAAAATATAAAACACTTAAATATGAAATATGAATTCAAAGCTAATATTTCTAAAACTTGGTTGTCTGGTGTTGGTGACACTGCGTGTCGTTGAAATCGTAGCCGCTGATCATGATGGGGGGGGGGTCACAGGTGTTGGTTACAACCCACTGGCTAGTTCTTCACAGTATAGCAGTGATTAATTTGTCCCGATGACAGGAAAGCAGGTTTTTTTTCCACTGCAATGATGAGGGGTTATATTCTGCTACTTGCATAAACAAACAGGTAAGTGGATCAGATTTTGGGACATCTCTGAACGTTCGTCCGTCTCCTTAAATTTTTACTCGTTGATTGGCAGGTGACCCATTCTGTCATTCAAGCTGGAAAGAAAGACAGGTTACCCACTGCTTAAGAAATCACTCTCCATGATAAGTACAATACCTAAAAGACGTGGTGATTATTATAACAGTTAACTTAGAGCAAGGCTGAAAACACTAAGTTTATTATTGGCCAAAAGTGAAGCATTCAACCAATAAATCCAGTAGAATAAAAGGCAGGCATGTACTTAAAGTAGTGCTAGGAGCTGTGAGTCTAGTGATTACTGTTTGGACTGGAGCCTCACACGTCACCTTTCGGGGGGAGGGGAAGAAGGAGGGGAAGGGATAGCGGGAGCTAGACTGACCCTTCCTTAACAAGCAGCCAGCAATCAAACTATCACTTTCGGGGTGGGTCAAAAAGGGAGGGGGATAGCGGGAGCTGGACTTACCCTACCTTAACTAGTAGCCGGCAATGAAACTATTGTTACTATATTGCTACTCCTATCTATTGAACTTTTGCTTCACACTCCCCCATACCAAGACTTATAGTCAAGGAGTATAAGAAGAATAGGCGAGGAAAAAGTTCTAACATGTGGAAGACGCGTAAGGCAACAAATCTTCTACTGACTGTCACGACTTAACCAGTCAGAGAAATAATTGGATGAACCATAACATTTTGTTGCCAAATTTTCAAGTTTGTATATTCAACTCCAACCTTTATATTATCCTTTGTACCTGTGTACCTGTGTACCTGTGTACCTGTGTACCTGTCTACCTGTCTACCATCTTACTATCATATTATAACCAAGACATTACCCTTGTTATTTTTTACTATTATTCTTTTGGTACTTTAATTGTGAATTATATGTTGTCAATTTAAATCTAGTTATACTCCTGATCTTGTCAACAACCTATACCAGACTCTAGTGCAATTGCAAGTACCATTTCAATTTGTATTTTTATATTATAAGTTTATATTATAATTCCTACTCTAAGATTGTTTTCATATCTTAGTGACTATATTGTGTGTGCAATTAGTGTATATTTCAATTATATTATTGTTCAATGCCCTTAACTATCTTTTGCTAACTAGTACCAACTACCTCATATATTTTTTTTTCTACTTTTTTTATTCTTTTGCTACCTTAACTTGTATATTTTATCTTGTCAATTTAAATCTAGTTATACTCTAATTCTTGTAAACAACTTATATAAGACCTTAGTGCAATTACAATTGAGAGTCTTGTGCCTTTTTTATATTATTAGATTAAACTCAGTTGTACTATAGTCAATACCAAATTCATTATATTAGACCATAGTGCAATTACTAGTGAGAGACTGGTGCTATTTTTAATCTGTATTGTTATATTATTAGATTAAATCTAGTTGTACTATAGCTCATTCTAGCTCAAAACATAGACTCCACAAAAGTCATTATATTAGACCTTAGTGCAATTATTTGATTACCACTTTATTGTTCACCACAACTTATATTAGTCCCTTTTATATTATAATTTTATATTATAATTCTAACTTTAAAGAATTACCTTTAAAGTAATACCTACTATCATATTCCCAAGCTCCATTATTTGATCATCACTTTATTTGTTCACCACAAATTATTTTAGTCCCTTTTATATTGTCTCCTTTATTTTAGCTTTAAAAAACTACCTTAGCTCATTATTTTTACATTTGTTAAATAATTCAGGTGCTACTTTTTTTTTAGCTTTAGAATATTTACTTTATTTTTTACTTAATTCTAACTATAGATTCACTACAAATCTTATGATTACAATCATTGATCCTGATACCAACCTCTTATTTAATGACTTAAATGATTCAAACAGTTACTGTAATTACTACACAGCAGAACAATCAAAGGCACTTCTCAGAGCCAACAACAACATAACTATCCTTAACTACAATATCAGATCTTTAAGCAAGCATTATGATGACCTCCTAGCATTACTAAATTCCTTGCATGCCAATATGTCCATCATTACACTAACTGAAACCTGGCTGAAACCTGACACTACAGATGTCTATGCCATTCCTGGTTACACAGCCATACACAACTGTAGGCCAGACCAACAAGGGGGTGGCACTGCTATATACTACTCAGACCAACTAGAATGTATCACTAATACTTTCACAAGGGATGAACATGGGGAATATATAATAGCTAAATTAAAATCCAAATACCTACAAAAACCTCTCACAGTGATAAACATCTACAGAGTTCCACAATCAAACATTAGCCAATTTAGTCAAAACCTAGGAAGTATGATAACTGATGCACGCATGAACAAAGATCACTTACTACTCTCAGGTGACTTCAATATAAATCTCCTGCAAGACCAGGACCCACACGTTGCTGAATTCACAAATACAATGAGTAACTGCATATTGGTACCAACAGTAACAAAACCTACAAGAGTTACAGAGACTAGTGTTTCCCTACTTGACCACATCTGGACCAACACCATATCCCCTTTAAAATCAGGCATAATTACAGATAATACCACAGACCACTACCCTACTTTCCTCATAACAACTCTTGGTAAAATACCCCAAAACACTACTAAAGTCACCTTCAGACTTCACAATGAGGCAGCCATTAATAACTTAACAACAGCAGTAACAAACATTGACTGGCACACTGAGCTAGAAATCTATACAGATATTGACGAATGTTTTAATAATTTTCTAAAAAAGACCCAATACCTTTATAACAAGCAATGCCCTAAAAAAACTAAACAGATGACAGCTAAGAGACTGAACAGTCCCTGGCTAACACCCAGCATTCTCAAATCCATAAATACAAAACACCGATATGAAAAATAGTAGAGAATGGGTCACATAACCAGAGACCAAACAAAACGTTACTCGTCAATCCTAACCAGCCTGATAAGAAGGGCAAAAAAATTGTATTGTGAGAACAGATTATCCAACTTACGAGGTGATATAAAAAAGACCTGGAAGACCCTATCAGAAATTCTGGGAACAAAAAAGATATCACGACATAGCGAAATAAAATTAGCAAAATCAGATGAACCCCAACTCCCACCAACAGAAACAGCAAACAGACTCAATGATTTCTTCTCCACTATAGGTCAAAACCTTGCCAATAAAATCCCAAGCTCAGATACCCCACCAAATGACTACCTCACTGGCAACTACCCGAACACACTGTTCCTAGCTCCGACTAACCCATACGAAGTCTTCCTTATTATCAACGCACTGAAAAACAAGGCAGGAGATTTAAATACCTTACCACCCTTTATATTCAATAAAGCATCACAAGTACTATCACCAATCATTGCAACACTCTTTAACAAATCCATTGAATCCTCCACCTTCCCTACAGTTCTCAAAATAGCAAGTGTCACCCCAATCCATAAAGGAGGAGACCAAACAGAGTTGAATAACTATAGGCCAATATCCAGTTTACACCCTCTCTCAAAAATCTTCGAAAAATTAATTCATAAACGAATCTACTCCTACCTCATCTCCCAAAACATTCTCAACCCCTGCCAATTTGGATTCAGGCCTAATAAAAATACTAATGATGCTATTATACACATGCTAGAACATATATACACTGCAATAGAGAAAAAAGAAGTCCAACTGGGGATCTTCATTGACTTACATAAAGCTTTTGATACAGTTGACCATGACTTGCTCCACGTAAAATTGCCACACTATGGTATTAGAGGGCACTTTCTCAACTACCTCAAGTCTTACCTCAGCAATAGAAGCCAATATGTGTACTCAAATGGGGCAAGCTCATCCACACAACCAATTACAGTTGGTGTCCCACAGGGAAGTGTCCTTGGCCCTCTTCTCTTTCTCCTATACATAAATGACCTACCAAATGCTTCGCAATTACTCAAACCCACACTTTTTGCAGATGACACTACATACGTCTTCTCTCACCCGAGCCCAGTCACGCTAGCCAATACTGTAAACACCGAATTACAGAAAATATCTACCTGGATGAGGACTAACAAACTTACACTAAACATTGACAAAACCTACTTCATTCAGTTTGGTAACAGAGCTACAGATGTACCTCTTAACATAACAATAAACGGATCACCTATCACAAAGCTAACAGAGGGAAAATTCTTAGGAATCCACCTCGAAAATACACTCAAATTTCATACACATATACAACAAATTTCTAAGAAAATTTCCAAGACTGTAGGCATACTATCGAAGATACGGTACTATGTTCCACAGTCAGCCCTCCTGGCCCTTTATCACTCTCTTATTTACCCCTATCTCACCTATGGAATTTGTGCATGAGGCTCAACAACAATTAACCATCTCAGACCACTAATTACCCAACAAAAGGCTGCAGTTAGAATGATAACAAATTCTCACTACAGGCAACACACTCCACCAATATTCAAAACACTCAACCTACTCACCATACAAAACATCCATACTTATTATTGCACCTATTACATACATAGAACACTTAACTCTGATATTAACCCTCCCGTCAAACATCTCCTTGCCAACCTCAACAGAACACATGACCATAACACAAGGCACAGATCACTCTTTGATGTTCCTCATGTCCATCTCACGCTATGCAAAAACTCAGTGCACATGAAAGGCCCTAAAATCTGGAATCCATTACCTGTAAATATAAAAGAAACACTACCTATTTATAAATTCAAGTCTCTTCTCAAAGATCACTTACTCACTCAAAACCAAATAAATACTGAATAACTGAACCTTATAAATTGTATATCCTGTATGTTACTCACAATTATATCACACAAATGTTAAACCTAGGACCCAATCTAACTTTGTTATTTTTTTAAATACACTACCTAACAGAATACTCCATTCGACTGAATGTACAGCAATGCATGCAACCATATGACCTGTCTTTGTAATACTCATTTGTGCTTTATAGTTATCTGTTTACAATAATGTTTTATCACTGATTTCATCATTGCTTAGTTAATCATAAGTTAATTTTAAGCCAGCCCGTAATGCTATGCATATAAGTGGCTTTGGCATGCTGCTCTTACCTGTATTTTTTGTACCTCTGTATGTATGCTTAAATTACTAAATAAATAAATAAATAAATAAACCATTCATATACACAATATGGAACTTAAAAGCTTTGAGTGCCAATGTCCACCTCAAGAGGCGACTGTTGGTTCCCTTAAAAGTTTCTAGGTATATCAAAGGTTTGTGATCCGTCTCTAAAATGAATTCTTTTCCCAGAAAATAAAATTTAAGCTTGGAGATACCCCACACAAGAGCCAAAGATTCCTTTTCTATGGTGGAGTATCTCGTTTCTGTGGGAAGGAGTTTCCGGCTTAGGAAGCATACAGGGAAGGGAGTACCATCATGGTACTGTAGTAACACCGCACCTAAGCCAGTATTGGAGGCATCAGTTCTTAAACAAAATGTTTTATTAATATCTTGAATCTTAAGTATAGGGTCTTTCAAAAAAATACTTTTAATCACATTAAACTTTTCCCGAGCTACGTCGGAAAGTTAAGTTCAAGAGGTTCCTTCACAGACTTTTTAAGGAAGTCGGATAACATGCCTGTAAGATCAGTAAGGTTCGGGAAAAACCATGCATAAAAATTTACAGAAGCAAGAAAGCTACGCATGAGCTTCTTAGTTTTGGGGAATTTAAAATCAAATAAAGCTTTGATCTTACTGGGGAGAGGCTGCAGAGAGTCATTAGAAAGTATCAGTCCAAGATATCTAATCTTGTTATACCAAAGGAAGCATTTCTTCGGCTTGGCAGTGAGGCCATGTGAGCGTAACCTATGCAAAACTGATGTTAATGTTTGGATATCTTCGCCCCACGTCGATGTGACTACATAAATGTTATCAAAATAAACAGAAACATTTGGCATATTACCCAAGACCTTTCTCATCAGTCTCACGTAGGTAGCACAGGCAGTTACCAAACCGAAGGGCATAGTTCTATATTGCATCAGTCCTTGGTGTGTAGGAAAATTGGTGTACTGCTTAGAAGAAGGATCTAACATTACTTGATGATATGCCTGTGCAATATCAATCTCTGAAAAGAAGGAAGCGTCATAAAATTTGTGTAGATTGCTATCTATCAAGGCCATAGGTTCAGTGTCCCACCGAGTTATAGCATTAAGGCCTATGAAGTCAATAGCAAGTCTACATGAATTATCCTACTTCTTAACCATGACTACTGGTGAGCAATATGCAGATACTGAAGGTTCAATGATCTTTAGTTTTAATAATTTGTCTACCTTTCGGTCAAATGCATCCCTAAGGTGAACTGGAACTGGGTATAATTTCCGTTTGATCGGATTGTCTGTCAATAAGTCAATCTTATGGACTACCGTGGAGGTAACACCTGGAATATCAGTAAAGACGTCTGAAAAGTTACTCACACATTGAAGTAATTCATGCCTCTTATGGTCATCCAAAGATTCATTAATATTAATGTTTGTTGCACCCGAGTGGTCAAGAGTCACCAAGTCATGTAGTTCTTCATCATAGTCTAAGTTAGAGGTGTCAATTACACACACTTTACATTCTTCAGTTGTTTTATCAAGTTCGTGAGGAAAAACTAAGTCATAGTAATATTAAGGCAGTTAACCGAATTTCTTCGGTAATATTTCTTAAGGATGTTGATATGATAAAGCTTACGTTTCCCCTTGACTTCAATGAGGTAGTCAACTTTCCCACAAATTTTTAATACTTTATATGGCCCTTTCCATGCTACTAATAATTTATTTGACTTGATAGGCAAGAGTACCAGAACTTCATCTCCTACTTTAAAACTTATCCTCTGATTTTTGGAATCAAAATAGGTTTTGTACTGGTCCATTGACAAGCTTAAGTTTTTCGAAACTATGTCAGAGGTCTCCTCAAGTTTGGATCTAAGGTCAAGGAGAAACTGATAAAAAGACTGAACCTCAGCCTTTACGTCCTCATTAGTCCATAAGTCATGAAGGATAGACATTGGGCCTCTGGCCTGTCTACCATACAGTAGTTCATAAGGTGAAAACCCCAAAGAGTCACTGGGAACTTCCCTCATGGCAAACAAAGCACAGGGTAGGTAACGATGCCACTCCTTAGCTTTAAGGGAGAAAAGTTTTCTTAAAATGGACTTGAGAATCGAATGCTGGCGCTCAATGTTATGATAGGGTGTGGTGAAGAGAGGCTTCACTCCCAGAAGTTGGTATAGATGTTGCATTAAGTCAGAAGTGAATTGTGTCCCATGGTCAGACAAAATTTCTCTAGGGATGCCCACTCTGGAGAAGATGGACAAAAGAGCTTCAGCCACCTCTGTAGTAGTTATGGTCTTTAAGGGAACGGCTTCACGGAAACTCGAAGCATAATTAACTAATGTTATTATATATCTATGTCCCCCAGATGAAAGTGGAGATAAAGGACCAACGATGTCAGTAGCTACTCTTTCAAACGATACAGTAAAGATAGGCATTTTGACCATAGGCACTCGCCTGGTACCTCGGGAGGATGACAGTTGGCAAACTTTACATGATCTACAACAGGTAGTGACATCTGAGGACATTTTTGGCAAAAAATAGGTTTCCCTAATTTTATTTAAGGTTTTACGATGCGAGAAATGTCCGGCCACTGGCAGGTCATGAGCCATTTTAAGAACAGTCTCTCTGCATTGACTTGGAACAACTAAGATGGAATAGTCTATCTCATCTGAATTTAATTTGAATACTGACTTGTACAAGATACCTTTTATATGTTCAAATTTATATGAAAAGTTTTTCCTTTGGATAACTTGATTTTGTTTAGCGGCATTATGGCAATTCTGAAGAGAGGGGCAATTACGTTGTAAATTGACAAATGAGTCCTTTGATATATCTAAAGGCTTGAAGTCATGAAAAATCAAAGGATGGACAGTAGGAGAAGCCTGGGCTTTGGTCTGAGCCCTAGTCAAGACATTTATGGTATCAAAGGCGATATCTTCACTTTCATCTAACAAGTGAACCGGTGATCCTACTAATTCGATTTCGAGAGTAGCATCACTGGTTTTTAATCCCACATGAATCTCACGAGACATTGTCTCATCTGAGCTTTCGAGGGGCTTCACTGACTCTCCAGGAAGAGGATCTGAAACACTTATGTCCATCTTTGGTGATGAAAGATCAACCTCAGAAGGAAGAATGGCACCTTTTACATTACCTATTAGTACGGAGCAAGAAGTGATGGGGGCTAGTACGGCTTCAGACCAACCTGTGAACCATTTAGACCTAATGTAACAACGGATGGTAGGAAAAGTGTCTGTACGGCCCAAGTAGTCTGAAATCATAGCAGAGGAATGAGTTTCTTTAAGATTAGGTAACAGCTTATCAGAAATGACTATACATGTGCATCCAGTGTCTCGTAAAATGTAGATACATTAAGTCCATTAACTGTTCCTGAACAGAAGGGTGCCTGGTCATTACAGTCTTTAAAACATCTTCCAACTTTTTGGACCTTGTTAGAAGGACAATCTGGACGTTTATGCCCCTTAACACCACACAAATGACAAACAGGGATAAAAGAAGTCACTTATTTTCCACTAGATGCTTTGATTTCTTAAGGTCTGATGAACCCTTGCCCTTAGGGTTCGATCCCTTTTGGTCTTTATAGGAATTGTGAGCCTCAGTATACAAGTCAGCAGCCTCAGCAACTTCCTCAGCTTTAATCAGGTTACATTCTCTGATGAATGTTCGTATCTGGTGGGGAACAGCTGTCAGGAACTGGACAGCAACCATGAAGTCTCTAAGAGATTCATAACTGTGATCAATTCCTGAACTCTTTATCCAAAAGTCGAACAAGCGAAAGAGTGTTACCTGTAACTGCTGAAAGTTCTGGCCATGCTGTAAGGTGGCATACCTGAAATCTTTCCTGTAAGAATTAGTGTTTTTTTTTTTTATATGCTTTAAGGATTGCCTTTTTCAGTAGGGTATAATTACATATGATATCCAGCGACAAAGTTCCATAGATATTCAAAGCTGTACCAGAAAATAACATTCCTAACCTGGTAGCCCAGGTGTCAGCAGGCCATTCACAGAGGGTAGCGGTATTTTCAAACCTGATAATGTAGGAAGTAATGTCTTCACCCTCTGTGAAGGGAGGTAAATTAGTTATTGGAATATGTGCACTAGCTGCATGATGTTCAATTACTCCTTCCTCTAATTATTGTTGTGTAAGAATTAACTTTTTATTCTCTAATTCAAAGCGAGATTTTTCGAGCTCGAGATCCTTCTCTCTCTCTATTAACTCATGTTCTCTGTCCTTTGCTCTTTCCTCAAGTTCTCTTAATTTAACCTGTTCCTCACGTATCTTAGCTTGCTCCTCATGTTCTCTAGCTCTTTCCTCACGATCAAGTCTATCATGCTCTTTTTGGTCTTCTCGCTCTCTTTCTAACTGTCTTTCTTGGCTTTCTCTTTCAATTCTCTCTCTCTCCTTTTTCTCCTGTCTTTCAAGGTTCTCTTTCTCCTTTTTCTCTTCTCTTTCGATTCTCTCTCTCTCCTTTTTTTCTTCTCTTTCCCTTTCTAACTGTCTTTCTTCTCTCTCAATTCTCTCTCTTAAAAGTCTTTCCTGGATCTTAGCACTAATGAAAGATTCTAAAATTTTCCCTGTTATTCCTAACTTACTTCCAGCGTTCATCCAAAACTGGTATTCCTCCATGCTTGCAAGAATAACTTAAACTATCAGGGGAAATGAAACGGGTATCAAAGAAAATGGAGGGTTCAATACCTGCTCCGCTCAAACTGTAAATAAACCAGAGGGCTCGATCCCTGCTTCAATTAAACAATACGTATTAATGAAAACAAAGGGTTCTATGCCGGCTCTGAGCAAACAGTAAGTAGAATGGGGTCACTCGACCATCCAATCTTCTCACCAACAAATCAAGAGTGTCCTACGACAGTTCCCTTGATAACATAAAGAGATCAATGAAAGAAATTGTCACTGGAAAATCTCGGGTCCCTAGAGTCTAATCCTCCAAAGTGTTTCAAGCTCACTCAAAAAGATGGCAGAATTGAATATTATATCCTGCCTGACTTGACTTACAATAAATTGAGACTATAACAATCACCAAATCTTTTAAATACCTGTACCGTAGTCCTACCATAGAGAATGATTACTCATGGCTGGTGGTAACCGTCTGTGGTATGCAGCGTTGAAGTTCCAATGGAAGATTCGTGATGGAGTTGAATCTTGATTCAGTCGAGCGAATCCTGGCAAGGTCGCTACTTGTGAAGGCTGTTGGTTACAACCCACTGGCTAGTTCTTCACAGTATAGCAGTGATTTATTCGTCTCAATGACAGGAAAGCAGTTTTTTTTTTCCACTGCAATGATTAGGGGTTGTATCCTGCTACTTGCATACACAAACAGGTAAGTGGATCAGAATTTGGGACATCTCCGAACGTTAGTCCGTCTCCTTTAATTTTACTCGTTGAATGGCAGGTGACCATTCTGTCATTCAAGCTGGAAAGAAAGACAAGTTACCCACTGCTTAAGAAATCACTCTCCATGATAAGTACAATACCTAAAAGACGTTGTGATTATTACAACCATCAACTTAGAGCAAGGCTGAAAAGACTAAGTTTATTGTTGTTCAAAAGTGAAGCTTTCAACCAATAAATCCAGTAGAATACAAGGCAGGCATATACTTACAGTAGTGCTGGGAGCTGTGAGACTAGTGATTAATGTTTGGACCATAGCCCCACACGTCACCTTTCGGGGGGGGTAGAAGGAGGGGAATGGATAGCGGGAGCTAGATTGACCCTACCTTAACAAGCAGCCGGCAATCAAACTATCACTTTCGGGGTGGGGGGAAAAAAGGTGGGAACAGTGGGAGCTAGACTTACCTTACCTTTCCAAGTAGCCGGCAAGCAAACTATCACTTTCGGGGAGGGGGAAAAAGGGGGGGGGGAATAGTGGGAGCTGGACTTATCCTACCTTAACTAGTAGCTGGCAATGAAACTATTGTTACTATATCACTACTCCTGTCTATTGAACTTTTCCCTCACAGCCATCCCTTCCCGAACCAGGACTGTTGTATCATTTACATATCCTATTATTCCAGGCCACACTTTCCCTACCTCCCCCTCACCCCCACTCTTGTTATATACACTACGTTCAACCATTCTATAGAAGGGGTCCTGAATGCATGCAAACAACATTTGTGACATGGGACACCCCTGCCTAAGTCCCCTACCCATTATAATCTCTTCCCCCAAGCATCCATTAATCTGTACCCTCATCTTGGCTCATTTATACAATGTGGTTACCCAATTAACTGTTTATTCCCCATAATCCTGCCTCCTATATGTAGGTCCCAATGCTCCCCTTTCTACTCTGTCATAGGCCCCCTGCCAGTCCAAAGCCAACAATGCCGCCCCCATTCCCCCCCCCCCCTTTTGACTCCACAAAACTTCTCAGTATCCCATGACCTTCAACCATCGACCTACCAGGCAATCCATACTGCATTTTCGAAACCACTCCCTACCACACATTTAAACTGATTACCAAGACTTTAGCAAACAACTTATAATCTGCACATAACAGAGATATAGCATGGTACTCCTTGAGGGTATGCTGCCCCTTACCCTTTTGGACCAACACTTCAACTGCTGTTGCTTGCTTGTCCCCCATCACACCCTTCTTCATCTGTTTTAATAACCTAACCATGAAACCCCTTATTACATCCCAATGTTTTAGATAAAATTCAGCTGGGAGACCATCTATTTCTGGTGCTTCGCCCTTCCTCATTCCCGTTAAAGCCAACTCTATTTCCTCTTCCGTTATTGCCTCTCTTAAAGCCTTCCTATAACTTTTCCCTACATTACACGTCACATACTCACACCCTTTCTCTAAAGCCACATTCCCCACACTCCCACTTGTCCAATACCTTTCATACCATTTATCCGCATACGCACACATTCCTTTCATAGCCCGTATCTCCTGACCTACCCTATAACCTCCTGCTGTAACCTGCTGCCTATGTTTTTGACGTCGCAACACACACACACTGATGACTTGTCTCCCCAAAGCACCTCCTCTACCACTGCCTGCACCCTTACCACCTGAAACCTCTCATTTTGTAACTCCCTCCATCTCCCCTTGACCTCGACAATTTCATCCATAGGATAGTTGCCCCCCACAGCCCCCTGCCCATAACAACCCCTTAACCTTTCCTCACATAATATTTCCAAATCCTTTACTTGGCTACACAATCCCACCATTTCACGACATTTTCCACCCCCTGTGCATCCTCGCTAAGCTCCTTCAATAAGACAGAAAATACCTCTAATCCCTCCTCATCACTCAATACACTTATACTTAATTTCCAGTAACTCCTGTATATTTCCGCAAGCGCCTCCCACCCAACCTCCACCAACACTACTCTATGATCCGACAATGCTATTTCAACAGTTTTGAAAGATTGCACTACAACCCCTTGAGAAAGATACATCTATCTAACCTCGCTGCATACCCTCTTCTAACAAATGTATGATCTGTCTCCCACACCCCCCTGCTAACGCGTCTGGTAACCAAGTATCTCTCATTAAATCTGTTAGGGTCACCGACACGTAGCCTGCCCCTTTTCAAATTCAAATTCAAATTCAAAGTTTATTCTCTATAAGGATTACAATGCTGAGTTTACAGAAATTTGGTTATTGTGTGGTTTACATGTAGTAAAATAGTGGTTACAGAGTGTACCATTAGAACGCTTAGCATGGCTAGGCATTTCGGGCAGACTTAGTTTTATTCTTAATTGTAAAATAGTACAAATTATGAGGTAAGTTGGTATTATGGCTAAGTGACTAAATACTAGTTTGTGAGTTTAGCAATGTGAATGCTTTTGTTTTGGCACAGTACATAGTTTCAGTATTGGAGTATCACATGATTCATTATTTTAAGATTGAGATTAATATTTCTGTTTATGGTCAAATGAGTGAGTGAGTGTAGTGGTGTTAGTGTAGTTAGTTGACAGGGTGTATCAGGGAGATAAGATGTTTTCTAATGGTAGTTTTGAAGGTGATGAATGTGTCTGCAGTTCTAGAGTTCTCAGGTAGGGTATTCCAGACTTTAGGGCCTTTGACATACATTGAATTTTTGTAAAGGTTTAGTCGGACACGGGGAATGTCGTAGAGATGTTTGTGTCTGGTGTTATGCCTGTGGGTTCTGTCACAACTATCAAGAAAGCGTTTTAGGCCAAGGTTGATATTAGAGTTTAAGGCCCTGTAGATGTAGATTGCACAGTAGTAAGTGTGGTTGTACTGAACTGGGAGTAAGTTTAAGTCTATGAAGAGTGGGGGGGGTGTGTTGCCAGGGATGGGATTTAGTGATTATTCTTACTGCAGCATTTTGTTGGGTTATTATTGGCTTTAGGTGTGTTGCTGTAGTTGATCCCCAAGCACAAATAGCATAGGTGAGGTATGGATAAATAAGTGAGTGGTATAGTGTGAGAAGGGCATTTTGTGGCACGTAGTATCGTATCTTGGAGAGGATCCCAACCGTTTTGGATACTTTTTTGTTTATATGCTGGATATGGGTGCTGAAATTCAGGTTGTTGTCAAGGTATAAGCCTAGGAATTTGCCCCCATTATTTTTGGTAATTAGAGTGTTGTCAATCTTAATGTTAATTTGTGCATCTCCTGCTCTGCTACCAAACATAATATAGTAGGTTTTGTCAGTGTTAAGCGTAAGTTTATTGGCTGTCATCCAAGTCGATATTTTAATCAGCTCCTCATTCACAATGGTGTTGAGGGTGGCAAGATTAGGGTGAGAGATGACATAAGTCGTGTCGTCAGCAAAGAGAATGGGTTTCAGGTGTTGGGATACATTTGGAAGGTCATTGATGTATATGAGGAAGAGCATGTTCCATGTCGGCCCTCCTAATAATGCAGTTCCAATTACCTCCTACTATTGCCACCTACGGTAATGTCTGGAAGAAAAACACAAGGTCCTTATACACAAACTCCTGCATCACCTGTATGTTATTCTCTGCAGGCGCATACACGCTTATAAAGGCCACATGTTTGCCCATCGACCAACCATCCACACGCAACACCCTTCCCCCTCCCCCGTCACTTCTCTGCAAAACAAACAGGCTCGCCTCCCTAATTGGTATACACACCCCTCCTTTTAAACAGGCAGATGGTAGGGTTACCACCTGAAACTCTGCCACCTTCAATACCCTGCCCTCCCTAAAATTATGCTCCTGAAGGAACACAACATCCACTCTAGATTTATTCAGAAATATTCTAAACCATTCTCTCTTTACACTATTACACAAACCATTAACGTTTACTGTCATACACTGGAGGCCTATTAACCCTTAAACTGTCCAAATGTAGATCTATGTTTTTTCAACATTTCAATGTAAAAGAATCTATATCTTCTTTTTGTTTTTTTACATTTGAAAACGTGTAAAAAAAATCTTTGATCTACTTTTTTTTTTTGTTAAAATTGAAAATATGTAAAAAAGGTAGATATACCTTTGGAACACTATGCATGTGAACATAGATCTGTTTTTACAGTTTAAGGGTTAAAGTTTCCACCCCTGCCTCCTCTCGTCACTCTTCCGATGGGCATGAGAACTTATGGATCCACTTGACACCTTCACACTTCCCTCTCCCCTCCCCCCTTCTTTCGGTGCCTCCCGTCGTGGCCATCACTATCTTCACCTTCTGCCCATATTTGCTTCCCAGGCCGCTGCACTGGCGTTAGGACATCATCCAAATCCGACGCAGCAGCCCTCTTCCTCGTGATAATCGCATCCTCCATAGCTTTTTCTGGGAATGCCTCACAATGTACCTCAACCTCTGCTGTACACTGTTTCAATGATCCTGATGATACCTCAGTCATGCTGTTACTGCCGTCGTCTGGATAGTTCTCCTGTCGTTGATGCACCTCTGCACCTCCAGAGTCCTTATATTAAAGAAAACGAACATGGCGTAACTATGATATACTACTGAACTTTTTTATTTTTCGTTCGATTTCTTTAATTTTTTTTTTTGTACGTAAAGAAGCACCTTTCAATAGTAATGTGACCAAGTTTCAATAAGATAGCTCAAAAAACAACTGAGAAAAAAATTATTTACTAATAATCAAACATATTGAACAGTATTTTTGTAATGGGACTTGAAAAAGCTGTTTTAGCATTATCTACGCATAAAACAATGCTAAACTGTATTTCAAATTGCCATCCGAACTGTAATTTATCCTTTCTTCATTCTTAAAAAAATAAAGTTTGCATGGTTTTGGCATTCAGCCAAATATCTGACTTTTGCCTGGTCACAGACCGGGCCGTGGGGGTGTTGACCCCCGGAACTCTCTCCAGGTAAAACTCCAGGTATATCTCAAAAAACTGTCCATTTGCTTGTGAAACAATCTTTCCTTTATGTTCTCTGTGAATTTCATTACATTCCTGCTATTACTAACGAATATACTGGCCTATATATGTAAATAAGTTACTTCCGAGATAATCCGCGAAACAGCCGTACCACCAATTTTTTTTTTTTCGAGAAAATAGCATTTTTCTCAGCATTACGAATGTATATCATAGTTACCCCATGTTCGTTTTCTTTAATATAAGGACCCTGGAGGTGAAAGAAGGAGAATGGAAGCCCATCGCTGACTATGGGAATCTTATATTCCCTTGGAACGCTCTGAGAATATGCCATATATTATTCATTCTGGAGTATTTGCCATATTTCTTTGTTATTTATATTGTTTATTATGTCATATCAGATCAATTGTGATACATAAATAAGCCGTAGAAGCTATAATAGCGTTATATTGAAGCATATTCCCCGGCCACTCCGAGACTGGAATTTTCCATGACGTCAGCAAAATATTGACAGAAGGTTCCTGGTTGGCTGGAAGTCTACATATAAGTCCCACCCACTGTATTATGATGCCAAATCGTCAATTATTATCTTAGAAAGAATAATACAATAAATACACGAAAAAAAACGGAAAAAAGTGAAAATTGACGACAGGTGAGCACACCTGCCGCGGGTGGTGACGTCACCCTATGTGTTTTAAATGACCATAATTCCTTGTAGGAATGTCCAGGGCCAGATTACCACATAGGAAAACTAGGCATTTGCCTAGTCCAAGGGGTTCAGGGGCTCATCCAAGACTGCACACATGGTGCAAGTGCAAAGGGGTCCCTACCTAAAAAGTTCAAGTGTTTGGAGAGTAAAATTGATTTTTAAAAATTAATTAAAACAAAAATAAATAATGAAATAAAATAAAATAAAAATAAATAAACCTAACCATAGATGGCAACACTCAACACGCCTTTGTTTACATCAGAACAGCTGTGTTTTCCCGCTAATGGGTGAGTATGGGAGATTCCTCTCCAATTTTCTGTAGCAATTACACATTATCTAGACTTGTACTGTGACAAATTAACTGAAGTGTTGTTGATAGACATTGATGTGTATGGATAAATGTTTGTTTTTGCCTCTAAATGTTAAGGGAGGTACCTGATCGGGTTACTTGACCAGTAAAGACGCATGGACCAGTAAAGACGCATTTTTGGTAAAAATACTATAAGGAAAAACCTAAAAATGCAAACTGACTCCTGTTTGTAGGTTTTAAAAGCACTTTGTCCTGTCTTTAAGTCTTTATCATTTCAATAACAGATCTCAATTGATTGATGTTCTACATCACTTCCGTTGCAAATGCTTAGTTTTCAAGTTGCGTTGGAAGTGATGTAGAACATCAGTTAATTTACTACATATTTCCCCAGAAACACATAAGCCACATCAGAAAGTCGTTGGTTGGGTGAAACTGAAAATTGTCCCTGCATTCTTTAAATTCTCATGTCCTTATCTATGGTGGTAGGCCATATATCATGCAAAACATAATGATTAGTTTAGTTATGAAAATGGTAATATAAATACCATTGTGCATTGTTCTTGGACTCAGTATGACTTCTGTTTAAGTAAATTGGAGATCAAGGAGGATGAATTTTTTGGACTTTTACAAGCACTCTTTAATTTTTTCTCTGCTTCAATGCAAATATCTCAGAAAACTTCCCTAATGTTGACATAGTGTATCGCCTTTACCTAACACTTCCAGCTACTAACTGTGAAGGAGAACGTTCATTTTCTGTTTTGAAAAGAGTGAAAAACCAGCTCCGTTCAACAATGAGCCAAGACAAATTGTGTAACCTAGCCTTGTTGACCATTGAGTCTGATCTAACAAGAAATATTGATTTTCAGAATATAATTGATGATTTTGCCAATATGAAATCCAGTAAAAAAAATTATTTAAGAAATGCCTATGAATATAAACAATTCTTTACTTTCTTGAGTTTATATGATTTGATAGTCTTGTGCATGATGCAATGATAACAATAATGGTCAGTGATTTATAAAGGGAATAATAGTGCTGTAGTGGTTATGCTGAATATAATAGATACATGATGTCACTACTTTAATAGCCTAATCTAGTAATACTATGCTGTCTTGAGTTTATTCTCTTTAAAATGCATGATTTAACAAGATAGTTATAATGGCTGTTGGTAAATGGTTTTGGTTGTCTTGATGTACTTTCCCTATTAAATTTTATCTAAATAGCCAGAATGTATTTAATTAGACCTTAAACAGGCTCACACCGACCCCCCCCCCCAACCCCCAAGCTGGAAGGGGTCGCTTCGCTTACCCATAACTCAAAGGGGACCCGCCAATCTGAATAGCCTAGGGCCCAGAGACTTCTTAATCTGGCCCTGGGAATGTCGTAGAAAAATGATTCTGGTACCATTGTGTTGCCAGAGAGTTAAGCTATTTTTCTATAAGATTAACTCAATTTGTGAATTTTTCGACAAAAATTTTTCGTTCGCGCTGAGTAGAGTCTATTTCCCCTCAATGCCGACAGTCATTCACTGCCTGACCACGGTAGAGTGCGGTTTTGCTCTGCACCCCTCTGCTGTTTGTAGACGAGCTCCCTTGTCAGTTACCTGGCTGAAGCAGTGTGAAGTGGTGCTGTCACGCCTCTGTTAACAACATAGGTGCACTGTGATTGTCAAGATTGCGGTTAGTCTGAGACGCCGGATAAAAACTGTAGGCATTGAGCTACTTAAAGGAACTATAACGCCTAGTTCTGCGCAAGTCTTATTGCCAAAGATCATCCGGGAGACATATGGCATACAAGATAGTGACTTGTATGGTGTAGTATTAAACGGAGGCCAAAGAATTTTCGTCAAACTGCTATCAGCTACGGTTTATGAATCGTTAGTCACCAGGTTTCAGGACGTAAGTCTTAGCATCACTCCAGCTGTCAGTGTAAGAATGATAGATGTTTCACGGCATTATACGTGGATCAAGTTACGCAACGTTCCCTTTGAGGCGGACGAGGCGGATATAAGGAAAGTTTTTGAGACGTATGGGAAGATGCATTATGCTCAACATGGTACGTGGGCGGCAGGTGCCTATGCTGGTTTTCCAGAGGGCTTTTTTTCAACATCAAAATGACTTTGAAGCACCCAGTACCGTCCTATGTGTATCTACAAGATTTCAGGATGCAGGTAATGGTAATGTACCCAGGACAACGATGTACATGCCGCCTATGTCGTGAGTATGATCACATAGCAGCGACCTGTGACAAGCAAAGACGTGTGCCTGGACCTGTGGTGGACGTCACAGCCCCTGCTTCAAAGGTGGCTGGTGAGAAACAAACATCGGATGGAGAGCGTGGTGTTCTGTGGAGCGAGATAGTGGATCGGGCACACAGGACTGGCGGTGAGTTGGAGTCCCTCCCCCACCTGCCTGATCAGGTATCGTCTCCTGTGGATAAGGAGGAGCAGCAATTACAGGAGAAGGTTCTTGAGATTGAGGAGGAATTGGTGGAGGTGTTGAAGACTTTGTCACCGCCAGAGAGGGACGTTACATCTGAGCGTGGTGTCATCGGAGAGTCGTTGCTTCCAGAAAGTCGGAGACATGATAATTTGGGACATGATGGTGGTTTGGAGTCATCCGTTGAATCATTAAACCATTCTCAGATAGAGGTGGAGGTTCATCGAGAGGCAACATCTGACCAAGAAATGTGTAACATGACGGTCACGAGAAAGAGGGCGGCTACGTCAGATTCTGATGACGTCCTTACGCCTGCACAAAGGCCTGGGAAACAGACTGAGGTGAAGTGTTAAGGTAGTGGTGTAGGTGATGGTAGCCATGATAGGAGGCACCGGAAGAAGGGGGGAGGGAAAGAGAGCACTCTGAAGGTGTCAAACTTAAATTCAAGCTCTGGAGTTGTAAAGAGTAATTAGAGGAAGCAGGGGTGGAAATTTTAATAGACCTTAGGTGTATGTCTGTAAATGTTAATGGGTTATGTAGCTGTATGAAGAGAGATTGGTTTCGTAATTTCCTGAATAAATCTAGAGTGGATGTTGTGTTCCTGCAGGAGCACAATTTTAAAGAGGGTAGGGTGTTGGAGGTGGCAGGATTTCGAGTAGTTTCACTGCCATCTCCCCGTCTAAAAGGTGGTGTGGGAATTTTAATAAGGGAGATAAGCCCGTTTGTTTTGCAGAGAAGCGAGGGAGGATTGGGAGGGAGGGTGTTGCATGTGGATGGGTGGTGGATGGGTAAGCGTTTGTCTTTTGTGAGTGTGTATGCACTGGCAGAAAATAACATAAAGGTAAAGAATGATTTTGCGTGTGAGGATCTTGTGTTTTTCTTAAGTGCACTGCCAGAGGTGGCAATAGTTGGTGAGGACTGGAATAGTGTAATCAGGGTGACTGATGTAGACCCAAAAGGAGCTGGATATATGTCTGTGGCTCTTAGGGATTTATTAAGGGATGTTAGGTTACGTGATGCCTTCAGGGGGGCAGTGTGGGAGACTGAATATACGTTTGTTAGGACTGGATATGCTGCGAGACTAGATAGAGTGTACCTTTCTCAGGGAGTGGATGTGAAATCTTTCAGTACTGTGGAGGCTACAGAGTCAGATCATAGGGCAGTGGTGGTGGAGGTTGGGTGTGGGATGCTCGTGGACATACATAGAAGTTATTGGAAATTAAATATGTGTTAGGTGATGAGGAGGGGTAGGAGGGGTTTTCAGTCCTATGGAGGGAGCTTAGTGTGGAAGAACAGGGAGTGGATGACATTGTGACATGGTGGGATAGTGTTGCAAAGGAAAGGATTAGAAAGTTTTATGTGAGAGAAGGAAAACGTATTAATAATTTAAAATATGGACTGGATAACTATTTAGAGGAAAGGTTAAGAGGTTGCTATGGGCGGGGGGTGGGTTGGAATAATTTTCCTATGGATGAAATAGCTGAAATTAATGGGAGGTTGAGGGTGTTGCAAAATGAAAGGTTTCAAGCTGTAAGGGTGCAGGCAGGGGTGGAAGAAGTGCTTTGGGGCGATAAGCCGTCAGTGTGTGTTTTGCGGCATCAAAAGCAAAGGCAGGCAGTGACAGCTATCCCATGTTTAGAGGTAACGGAGATAGTTGGGAATTATAGAGCAGGGCAGGAGATACAAACCACGAAGGGGATGTGTGCATATGCAGAGGCTTGGTACAAGAGGAACAGTGGGGGGGTGGGTGACGTGGCGTTGGACAAGGTGTGTACGTATGTGACGTGTAATTTAGGAAATAGTGATAGAAAGGGTTAGGTGGGACTATTAAGGCAGAGGAAATAGAGAATTCATTAAGGGGAATGAGGAAGGGGAAAGCGCCGGGTATTGACGGTCTCCCAGTAGAATTTTTTTACAACATTGGACGTTAATAAGGGGATTTATAGTTAGGTTATTTAATCGTATGAAGGAGAAGGGTAAGCTGGGTGAGCAGCAGGTAACAGCAGTTGTAGTGTTGGTCCCGAAGGCCAAGGGGCAGCCCACCCTTTGGGAGTACCAAGCCATATCACTGATGTGTGTAGACTATAAGGTGTTCACAAAAATTTTAGGTAATAGGTTCAAATGTGTTGTAGGATGGGTAGTGTCAAAATCTCAGTTTGGGTTGCCGGGAAGGTCGATGATTGAAGGACATGGGATACTGAGAAGTTTTGTGGAAGCTAAGGGTGGGGGTGAAGGGGCAGCTTTGTTGGCTCTAGATTGGCAGGGAGCATATGGTAGAGTGGAAAGGGGAGCTTTGCAGGTTATACTTAGGAGACAGGGTTTGGGGAGGAAATAGTCGAGTGGGTAAATACGTTATACAAGGGGGCGAAAATGAGGATACAGATTAATGGGTATATGGGGAGGGATATTGCAATGGGTAGAGGCCTTAGACAGGGATGCCCCATGTCCCAAATATTGTTTGCGTGTTTCCAGGACCCCTTTTATAGAATGGTTGACCTCAGCTTATGTACACCATGTGAGGGAAGTGTGGGGGGTGGGAGATCCTGGCCGGGTTTAATTGGATGTATTGACGACAGCACTGTTCTCATTCGTGAAGGGATGTCAATGGGAGTGTTGGACAAGGTTGTGCAATTATTTGGAAGTGCCACGGGTATGCAGGTAAATAGTGCGAAGTCAAGGTGCATGGGGTTGGGTTCTTGGGTGGGGGGTGTGGGGGGAGATGTAATGTTGTTAAAGAATGGGCGATGTCGTTAAAGATTTGTGGTATTATTTATAAGGATGACATGGTTGCGGCGCAGGAGGAAAACTCGGATAGGTTATTGGAAAGGGTCGTGGGGCATTTAGGTGTTCTGAGACCCCAGTACCTCAGTCTTATACAGAGAGTGATAGTCGTAAACATTTTATTGTATAGTAAGATTTGGCATGTTGCAGTTGTGTTCCCAATTACTGGGACAGCGATTGCGGGAATTCTAAGATGGGTGTACAAATTTTTGTGGGGTTCACGTTGTGATTGATTACGGAGGGAAGTTGTAATGTCACCTGTAAGTCAGGGTGGGTTGGGGTTGATGGATTTGAGACAGAGGGCTAAATGTGTGTTTATTAAATGGAAGTGTTGCGTGAGGGTGTGAACGTGGGGCAGTTGGGAAGGATACACGACAGGCAGGGTGTGTGGTATCGAGGAATGGAGTTGAGGGAATGCGAAATCGTTTTGAGGGCTGTGATGTTGGTTAGGGAACTGAGAAAGGTTCGTGTAGGTTACTTGCAGGTAGGTGCGTTATCCCAGTTGAGGGTTTGTTCCCCATATATGCATGGAAGAGTATTTGGTTTAGATTTAGTAAAATGAAGTTAAATACTCGGGTGCGTGATGTGATGTTTCGTTTCCTGCATGGGATCCTTCCGTCTGGTGAGATACTACGAAACAGACAGGTTGTAGAGGGTGGGGGATGTGGTATCTCTGAAGGGGATGAGACTGCGTTCCATGTAGTTTACTTTTGTGAAGGGCTTGAGGAGGTTAGGTGCTGGTTAAGTAGGTTGGTACAGAGGGTGGGGGGCCGTGGGGTGTCGGTTCTGCGTGCTTTAAGTCTAGATATGGGTGGGTTAGACGAGGGTGTCATAAGAGCTTCAGATTATATCATGGTAAATTATATATATATATGTCGTGGGTGATGAGAGGGAGAGGGGATAGTGAGGAGAGAAGAAAGGTTCTTGCGGTAACGTTCTATCGTACGATGTGTCGTAACAGAGATTTGTATGGGAGGAGGTGGGATCAGGCTTTCTCAGAGGGGTATAGAATGCTAACGTTAGGGATTCTCGTAAATCTGTGATTGATAATGAGTGAGTGAAGGGGTTTTCATAGGTTGGAGGGAGTCAGGGGGTCACAGCGGGCTCGCCACCTTTGGGTGGGGGGGTTGTGAGAGTGTTGTGAATGTGGGTTTGGAAAGGTTTCCTGCTTTTCATTGAGACTTTATGGCAGCCAAGTGTGGATGTAGAGCTCAAGGTCTCGTTATGTTAGATATAACACTTTTCAGAATGTAGCTATAATATAGTAGATTTTTTTATGTATAATTTTGATGTGTATCAGTCTAATATGACACGATTCTTGAGTAATAAGTTCTTTGCGACATGAAGTGTGTTTTAGTTTGTATTTATGTTACGTGCTGAGTTTTTGCACGATGAGATATACTTAGATACTGTTTTGCTTTGTGCATACAGTGCATCTGATTAATGTGATGTTGTGAAACTTTTTGTGTGTACGTGTGTGTGTGTGTGTGTGTGGGTGTGTGTGTGTGTGTGTGTGTGTGTGTGTGTGTGTGTGTGTGTGTGTGGGTGTGTATGTGTGGGTTTGTATATATATATATATCAATTTCCATTGTATTGAGCTTTTGTCATGGGTCAGACGTTATGTAATACTTTATATATGTATGATTCGATTCTTTTTAAAGTTTATAATTATGGTCTGTACCCTGATACCGGTTTGGTGTTGATGCTAAGTTCTTGATGTTAAGTTTTAGTCTGTATGGTATACAGACATATCTAGACGGTTTATGTTTTATCGTATGTTGGTATATGTAAAGCTGTATTGTTAGGGATATGTATGTAGATGTTGTAGTAAGATTATGATGTTAGGTTTTGTTTTTTTGATTAATGCGAAGGATGGGAGTTAACTGATATAACTTCTTTGTATATTATATGTTCAAGTGTATTGAGCCTTTGTCAGATGTCATGTTATATGTACAATTTATATATATGCAAGGTTTTGCATCAATGAAGGTGTATATATGTCAATTCATGACCCTGTGACAGTATTTTTTTTTTAGCTATGTTCTTGCCGTAAGTTATTATTGTATGTTTGGCAGCAATATCTTGCGAGCATATAGGTGCAATCCGTTTGTCAGTTAATTTGATTGAGATCCATACTGTTTCTTTATTTTGATGTTAAACTGTATTGGTTTTAAATAAAATATAAAAAAAATGCCGACAGTGTTGATCCTGTGTCTGTGACTAAATGCCACGTTGACTGATGGTAGTTCACCTGGTTTGACAGCAGAGGCGCGACAAGCACCACTTCACACCACCGCAGCCAGGCAACAGGCAACTGAGGAGCATCACAGACAATGTAAAACAAAATGTGTTTGAATATATGAAGGTAAAATTTTTGAAATATCTCAAATATTTTTTTATTTTGTGGGGGGTAAAAGGCAGATATTTTGGTGAATGTCAAAAAAGCGCACAAAATGTATTTTTTTCACCATAATAATAAGGTATATTAGATGACTCACAGAATAGTAATGACACGATTGCTAACAAACCATACCAAGGGCGGGGATAGAACCCACAATCAGAGAGTCTGAAAACTCCAGACCGTCGCGTTAGCCATTGGACCAGCTAGCCACAATAAGATTCGTCCAACTAGGTATATTTCTACAACATAGGAAGGTTAGCATAGGCACCATGGTAACCACAAATTCAAGTAGGACGAATCTTATTGTGGCTAGCTGGTCCAGTGGCTAACGCGACGGTCTGGAGTTTTGAGACCATCTGATCGCGGGTTCTATCCCCGCCCGTGGTATGGTTTGTATATTAGATTAATTTTATCCATTAAATATTTGTTTTAGACGCATTCTAACAGTTAGAATTGTCGGAAGTGTCACTCGTAGTGCCAATTTGTCATGTCATGCTGCCTTATGTCAAAATCAGCATATATTTTTTTTCACCGTTGTTTGTTGGCCAATCATATTGAAACTTTGTCATGTCCATTTACATATGCACTTCTAAACGTGCACCAAAAGTAAAAGAAATTGGGGAAAAAATAAAGGAGGGGAACGAACCTGGACCATTTACCCCTTAGGCATTAGGCATGGGTGTCCTATGTCACAATTATTGTTTGCATGTGTACAGGACCCCTTTTATCGAATGGTAAAGCAATGTTTGTTCACTGAGAGGGAAGAGGGATTAGGATAGAGAGGGTTTGGCCGGGTGTTACTGGTTATGTTGATGATGCAACTGTCTTTGTACATGAAGGGATGTCGATGGGGGGGGAATTAGCACTTACTCAGCGCGAACGAAAAATTTTGTCGAAAAAATTCACAAATTGAGTTAATCTTATAGAAAAATAGCTTAACTCTCTGGCAACACAATGGTACCAGAATCATTGTTCTACGACATTCCTACAAGGAATTATGGTCATTTAAATACACCTAGGGTTACGTCACCACCCGCGGCAGGTGTGCTCACCTGTCGTCAATTTATTTTTTTTTTCCGTTTTTTTTTCGTGTATTTATTGTATTATTCTTTCTAAGATAATAATTGACGATTTGGTATCATAACACATTGGGCGGGATTTATACGTAGAGTTCCAACCAACCAGGAACCTCCCGACACCATTTTGCTGACGTCATGGAAAATTCCAGTCTCGGGGTGGCCGGGGAATATGGCTAAATATAACGCTATTATAGCTTCTACGGCTTATTTATCTATCACAATTGATCTAATATAACATAATAAACAATATAAATAACAAAGAAGTATGGTAAATACTCCAGAATGAATAATATATGGCATATTCCCAGAGCGCTCCATCGGGAATAATAGATTCCCATTCTCAGAGAGGGGCTTCCATTCTCTTTCTCTCACCTCCAGGGTCCTTATATTAAAGAAAACGAACATGGTTAACTATGATATACACTCGTAATGCAGTATAAGACTGAGAAAAATGTTATTTTCTCGAAAAAAAAAAAAAAGGTGGTCCGGCTGTTTCGCGGATTATCTCGGAAGTAAGTTATTCACATATATGAGCAAGTACCTTCGTTAATAATAGCAGGAATGTAATGAAATTCACAGAGAACATAAAGGAAAGATTGTTTTACAAGCTAATGGTTTGTTTTTTGAAATATCATAATTTGTTTTTGATTTATGTGAGGGCAAAAGTCAGATATTTGGCTGAAAGTCAAAAACCATACAAAATTTATTTTTTTTAAGAATGAAGAAAGGATAAATTACAGAACATCTAACCGCTAGAGATACAGTTTAGCATTGTTTTATGCGTAGATAATGCCAAAACAGCTTCTCCAAGTCCCATGTCCAAGTTACTATTCAATATGTATGATTATTAGTAAATAATTTTTTTCTCAGTTGTTTTTTGAGCTATCTTATTGAAACTTGGTCACATTACTATTGAAAGGTGCTTCTTTACGTACAAAAAAAAATGAAAGAAATTGAACGAAAAATAAAAAAGTTCATGGGTTGACGTTGACATCCCCCTGAAGGTTTCCACAATACAATCCTGCCAAGGTGAACTTATCTTCTGATCACCACAGTGCTGAAAATGTTGGATAGTCACTCTTATCACCACAGTGTTGAGTAGCTAGGGTGATCGGTTACAAGTGAAATGGGGCGGTTGAATTGTAGGTATGTGTGGTTAGCTCAGTAGATCTTTGCCAGATCCCTGCTGTCCTTAACTTCACCTCGCTCATGTCAGATGACCCCTGCTGATAGTTCAAGGCTATAAAGGAAAAGTGAAGAGTTATGACCTGCTAGCTAAATCACTCAAGTGATAGGCATATAGCCTTTAAAAAAAATGGTGAGGATTAAAATTTGATGTTAAATTTAACGTAAGGCAGGAATAAACACAAGTGTAAAGCCTAAATTAAATGAGTGTGAAGCTCTTAAGAGAAACAAAGAAATAAAATTAATATTACAGGAGTGGAATGCATACTTACAGGTTTGATGGAAGCAGCCAGTCAAGTAATTTCTCCACTGGTTGGAGAGTCACACATCACCTCCCACCGGGTGAAGAGGGGAGGGGGGAGGAGGATAGCTGGAGCTAGACACACCACGTAACTTAACTAGCAGACTGCCAGCAACCATCACCATCCATTCATAATTTCCATACTCCTATATTGAACTTTTCCCCTCACAAGGAATCAGAATGTTGTGAAGGAAAAGACTGTTGTGAGGGTTGTGAAAAATAAGAAAGGGCATAAGGAGGTGCACTGTTGTCCATCGAGGGTTTCGTCTCCGCAGTATAGTTGGAGATAGCATCAAGTGTTGCAGTGGACAAGGAAGATGCTGATACCATGACTTCAGAAACAGGTGAGGCAGAGCAAGTAGAGATCGGGGAGACTATGGAGGGAACCAAAGAGGTTTGAGAGGGGATGGGAGTATGAACCTGGAGAGATGTGGCCCGGTGGCCTGGTGGCTAAAGCTCCCGCTTCACACACGGAGGGCCCGGGTTCGATTCCCGGCGGGTGGAAACATTTCGACACGTTTCCTTACACCTGTTGTCCTGTTCACCTAGCAGCAAATAGGTACCTGGGTGTTAGTCGACTGGTGTGGGTCGCATCCTGGGGGACAAGATTAAGGACCCCAATGGAAATAAGTTAGACAGTCCTCGATGACGCACTGACTTTCTTGGGTTATCCTGGGTGGCTAACCCTCCGGGGTTAAAAATCCGAACGAAATCTTATCTTATCTTATCTTATCTTATGTGCTGGTGGGGACAGAAGAGTCCTACGGTGGAACAGGAGAGGGAGGAGGCTGAAAGGAGACTGGGTAAGAAGTCTGGGGGGATGAGGAACAGGAGAAGAGGGGATCACACAAGGGGAGTGAACCTCCACCTTCTTATGAGAATTAGAAAGGGGATGAGAACTAGGCATTGAGGCCGAAAAGGAGAACTGTTGGGGAATTGTAAGCACCGGAGGAATGCGAAGAGTTTGGGCTTAGGAAACAGGTTTAATTTCCCAGGTGATAGGAGCGAAGAAGGTGCAGGTGCGTGAGGTTTCACAGACTGAGGAGTGAGTGGGCAACTTGAAGAAGTAGAAGTAGGAAGAGGTAAGGAGGTGGGGGGTTTTAGAAGGTAAAACGGCTAAAGAATTAGAGAAGGGGGTGAACCCGGAAGACATGGCACCAGGGGATTTGGTAGGTGGGGGTACCATCAAGGTTGGTGGTCTCCTAGCTACTCGAGAATAAGGAACATGAAGAAGATTCCCTTAAAGGCAGAGCCGAGAGAGAGTCATAGCATAAGTAAGGCCTTTGCTCTCCATACAACAACAGATTTCTCGCTCATTGAGATAGACCTGACATCGGTGGGAAAAAGAAGGATGAGTTTCATTGCAATTAAGACATGTGGGGGAAGACTGCAAGATGTATTGGCATGATCCACAGCACCACTGACCGGGCACTTCGCCCCAGACCTGCAGTATTTAACGGGATGTCCGAAGCACCAGCAATATCGACACTGTTGGGCTGCAGGGACAACTTTACAGACCCCTAGGCGATGGCCCTTAATATGAACGGAGGACGGGAGTTCACAGCAGTCAAAGGTGAAGCAATCAATGCTACTGGGAAAGTGCTTCTTCCATGAGTGGTGTGGCATGCAAAGAGTATGTAACCTTTATTCTGCGCATGTACACACCCTCATTTACAGGCTATCTCCCCCAACCAGCGAACCAGGTGACTGAGGGTTGACGATGGGGCCCCATCGTTCAACCAGTACCCAGGTTCCAGCCAATGAGAAGATGGTTTTGGCAATTGCAGAGGTTATGTGGGTACCACTCTCCTGTCTGCCCTTGTCATTCCCATTCTAGAGCTGGTTGAAGCACGGTCTGCTCTCAAGTGGCTTCTATTCTGCCTTGCTTACCGTGGAGCGCTCTAATAGCTATTGCTGTACATAGTGTATATAGTGTACATACTTCTGTTTTAAAATGGTGAAGGATAATATAAGTCAAAAGTTTTTTGCTGTGTTTATTTTGCTCCCTTTACACCCAGGATAACAGGCCATTTGGACTCCTGGGTTGTAATATGGGTAGCCTGTCCGAGTTATGTTAGGGTATTCCGCAATTGTACTGTGCAAATAACTTATACATTGGGGTATGCCACCTAGATGAGTTAGACGTTTGGTGTCGGCATATACTTTGTTTAACCTACCTAAATTGTCCCTACAGCGTTGTTGGCAAATTGCTCGTTCCATTGGCATTGTTTACGAACGCACTCTCACAGCTGCGCAACTGCGTTCACCGATCACTGAAAACTTCGAGAAGAAGAGATGGCACATCAGACTCCTCCCTTTACGGGAGCTAGGGAAAAAACTCCTATGTTCTTGCAGGAGGAAGATGATATATCAACCGAGCAAAATAGTCAGTATAGTGCAGCAGGGTTGTCTCAAGGTGAATCAGCGGCGTTGGCACTTGAGCTGGCAAAAATCAATCTTGAGCAGACTAGGGAACTGAGAGCATTTGCAAAAGAACAATTTGATATGGAAAGAGAAAGGAGGCAGTTTTCGCATTCTGTAAATGACTTTAGTTTACAGAAAGCAGTGCAGCTTGTTCCCCGCTTCAATGAGGCCGAACCAGAACAATTTTTCGAAGCTTTCGAAAATCAGGCTCGAGCCTTGAGGTGGCCGGAACAGCATTGGGCATCGTTGGTTCACACAGCATTGTTTGGTAAGGCAAAGGATTTTACGTCAGTGTTAAATGACACTGAATTTTCCAATTATAAAGTAGTGAAGACCACAGTTTTGGGAGCATATACATGTATCCCAGCTAAGTACAGAAAGTTGTTTAAATTAAGCAGGCGACAACTTGGTCAATCCCTGGTTGATTTTGTGTGACAGCAGACCAAAGCTTTTGCCAGCTGGTATAAAGCAAGTGGTGCTGCTACCTTTGAGGATCTTGTGCAGCTTATTCTGATTGACAACCTGCTGGAGTCTGTGGGACCAGAGGTTCGAGTCTTCCTGCAGGATCGTGACTTAACCACTGCATTGGAGGCAGCCAGGTTGGCTGATACCTTTGAAACTAACCACTCCTTGTCCGAGCGGTCCCGTCTCTCTTTTCAACAGCCTGGCATGAGCAGAGATCGTCAACCTTGGAGAATGAAGTGCCAGCCGGAGGGAGAACGTCTACGTCAGCCAATTAAGTCACCTGGTGAGCCACGCTTCTTAACTTATGGTCTACCTGGTGAGAGACAAACTACTCAACATGGTGCAACTCGACAACAGTATCCAGAGAGACACCAGCCAGAGCGACACCAGTTGCAACGTCAGCAGGGAGTAAAGGGCAAACCTGTTGTCTGCTACATGTGTAACCAAATAGGTCACATCCGTCCCAACTGCCCCCAAAAACCCCAACCCATTGAGAAAATCTCTAATATCCCTAGTAACATGTCCCTGAAAGAAGTAGAAAAAGGGATAGCCCCTTATTACTGTAAGAATCTTATTTCCCTACAGGAAAACTCCAAAACAACTGAAGTCAAAACCTTTAGAGATATTGGAGCATATTGCTCACTTATAAGAGAGGGAATATTACCCCTTTCAAAGAACACTTCCTTGAATTCCTCTGTTTTATTGGAAGCATTTGGAGGAGCTATATATTCTGTCCCTTTGCATAAAATTTATGTACAGTGCAAATATTACACTGGGTACTTGACTGTGGGTGTATCCAAAAGATTCTCCATGAAAGATGCCATGTTATTACTGGGTAATAACATTACCACTACTAGTGTATCTCCTGAACCCATAATGATTAATTCTTCTCTGGTGCTTTTTTTTATATTTTATTTAAATTTATATTGCAATACATTAAATAAATAAAAGAACCCTATTTTCAGCTCCACCACAAAACATTAATTTTCATTTCCTAAATACACACTGCAGGTTCCTCTTTGTGCTGACACAAAATATCCCTCATCCACTATGCTTTTTATCCCTTATTCCTATGCTAAATACAATATTGTACGTTTCATCAATAAAAATATATTACAATTAGCATGAATATTTCTATTCTACTTATCAGCCGACTAAGAGGTGAACATTGTCAGTACACAGAATTCCATGAAAATTTACTTAAGATTTAATACTAATATTGTCAAGTCTTACAACTCCTTCCCGTCTTCTAAATACAGTGTACACACATTCAATTGCATGTCGTTATAATCCCATCATAATTACTTACACCCCGCTTTTCCCCATTGCAAAATTAAATGCCACTTACACTAGACTTTCATTAGTTTCTTTTTTCTTGAAATACCAGACGCATACTGTGAATTTCATATAACCTGTAGTTACCAGCGGTCGCAATATACACAACGAGAAGCAATTATTACTACAGAAAAAGCGTCCTTCCTCCAAAATTCCACCAGTCAACTATAGTGATAATGTAGCATTTATTGTGGAGACGAGAAAAAACTAGAAAAGCTAGATACAGCGATTGATAAACAAGGGTTGAGGCTCGACCGTTCGTCATTGTAGGAGCTGCCAGAAATCACCGGCTCTTCAACACACAAGTTATACTTTTGTATCAATCAAATCACATATTACTCGGGTAGATAATTTCAAGTAGATCCTTCATGTGTTAGCCCAAATCACCGACTAGTATGTTTTAAATAAGTGACCCACTGATCAGATCAGATCGACTGGTCCAAACCCTCGACTGGTCCGAACCCTTGATGGTCCGAACCCTTGACTGGTTTCAAACGGATTCGTTGGACAATAAAGCAGACTGTAAACGGATGGGGTTGTAGGCACCCTTAACAAACACAAACAATAAATATAAATCAGGAACGTACACGGTAAGCTGTCCAATATACAAGTACAGTTAGAAATAGAAATACAAATAGCTAGAGCTTCATTTAAGGAGGTTATTAATAGAGTATTCAAGAGGTTGCTAGTAGAATTACAGTAAATCAACCATTCAAATCATTATAAAGCTCTGTATAGTCTGCAGTCAATCAAACAAACGGGCTTCCACATGGATAAATTGTCATTTTTGTGGAAATTGGTGTCACGCCCCTTGTGCAGATATCCAAGAACTAGCTACAAGCAGTATTAAAACAGGGAAGTGTTTTTGGGTATGCCCAAATGAGGAAAATCTGTGGACTAAAATCACAAGGGTATTAAAAGAGGATAACATCAAAGCTGCTTTCATAGACAACCTGGAAGCTTTCTAAAACAGATGGGAACATAAAAAGTCTGGGCTGAATGGTACTGCCCTTGATACTGGCCATGTAGTCAGAAACTGTAAGGCTGGAGGCGAAGTCCTGGTAGTCAGTAAATGTGGGGCTGATAGTGCTGCCCTGGGAGATAGTAATGGTGAAGCTGGAGGTGCTGTCCTGGGAGACAGTAATGGTGAAGCTGGAGGTGCTGTCCTGGGAGACAGTAATGGTGAAGCTGGAGGTGCTGTCCTGGGAGACAGTAATGGTGAAGCTGGAGGTGCTGTCCTGGGAGACAGTAATGGTGAAACTGGAGGTGCTGTCCTGGGAGACAGTAATGGTGAAGCTGGAGGTGCTGTCCTGGGAGACAGTAATGGTGAAGCTGGAGATTTTGTCCAGGTAGTCGGGAATTATACGCAGGAAGGAATACATATAAATGACCTCATAGGGGACAGGAGCCGTAGTGGGGAAACAAGTGTAGTCAAAGATAAGATAAAACCAATATTGCATACTAGAAATAGCAAACAAGAGGACTCCACTAGCAATAGTGAGGATATATTACCAAAAACAACTGGTGGGAGATCCATTGTTTGTGCTAGGGAGGATAGGAATAAGACAGGGAAACATGCACCAACAGGGAATACAGTCACACAAACCCAATGCAAACGGAAACCAAGACTGTGCACATACTATGCACTTGGTATCTGCAGACATGGGAAATCTGGAAATACAGACGGGACGTGCAACTATGACCACCCTAGAAAATGCCATGCCCATATGACAACAGGAAAATGCAAACTCCCTTCCTGTAAGCTTTTTCACCCTGAAATGTGTACCTCTTCAGTACAGGAAAGTCTGTGCTATAACTTAAATTGCCAGGCATACCATCTAAAGGGTACAAAAAGATACAAAACATCCAAGCCATGGGAAAACCTGGGTAGCCACAGCCACTCAAGAGGGAGAGGTTTTTTAGTGCCAGGAAGGAAAAAAAACTGGCAGGAAATGGTAGAAATGGTACACCAAATCCAGTCATTCCTGGAGTGGAACCACAGTCGATGACCTCCACTCCAAATCAACAGATACAGATACTAATGCCGGAAAAAAATCCTCCCCCAGTACCAACAATACCACCAATCAGATGACATTCTTCTGTGCAAATATACAGAGTCTAAAGCCAGCAACAAACAACAAAATACCTTTCATCCGTGGACTGCTTGCAGAGGCAAAGGCAATGTTCGCGGCTTTCACTGAGACCCACATAAAGGATCACTTGGACAACGAAATATGGATCCCAGGTTACAACCTATACAGATGTGACAGAGTGAACAGGCAAAAGGGGGGGGGGGGGGTTGGCCTGTACATTGCAGAGTCACTTGTTTGCACAGAACTGCTAAATGCCTCAAATGATGTAGTGAAAGTTTTAGCAGTAAAGGTCGAGAACCAAAACCTAGTCATTGTGGTAGTCTACAAGCCTCCGGATGCAACATCCCAGCAATTCCAGGAACAGCTGTTAAAAATTGACCACTGTCTGGAAAATCTTCCAGCTCCTGCACCTGGGGGATTTCAACTTAAGGCACCTAAAATGGAGGAATATAGCAAATAATATTGTTGCAGTAATAACACCAGAAGGCAGCTCTGATGAAAACTCACACTCACACGAGCTTTAAAATCTCTGCACAAAATTCAAAATAATAGAGCCTACTAGACTGGAGAATTCACTAGACCTCATCTTCACTAACATTGATGATCTGATAAGAAATGTCACCATATCAAAAATAATATACTCAGATCACAACATAATTGAGGTTCAGACATGTATGCGTGGAGCCCCAGACCGACATAATGAGACTAGTCACGAGGGAGCATTCACCAAATTCAACTTCAATAACAAAAACAAAGTGGGACCAAGTAAACCAAGTCCTAACCGATATAAGCTGGGAAGATATACTAAGCAACACAGACCCCAACTTATGCCTAGAACAGATTAACTTGGTGGCACTCGATGTATGCACAAGGCTTATTCCTCTAAGAAAAAGGAGAAGTAGATGTAAAATAGAAAGAGACAGGCGCTCCCTTTACAGGCGACGGAAAAGAATAACAAAGCGGATAAAAGAGGTCAATATATCTGAAATGCGTAGGGAGACACTGGTCAGAGAAATAGCAAGCATCGAACTCAAGCTAAGGGAATCTTATAGGAGTCAGGAATCGCGGGAAGAAATAAAATCCATAAATGAAATCGAAAGAAACCCAAAGTATTTCTTCGAACTTCGACCAGGCGATAAATGACATGCCCATGCACTCTGCCCCAGGGCCAGACTCATGGAACTCCGTGTTCATCAAGAACTGCAAGAAGCCCCTATCACGAGCCTTTTCCATCCTATGGAGAGGGAGCATGGACACGGGGGACGTCCCACAGTTACTAAAAACAACAGACATAGCCCCACTCCACAAAGGGGGCAGTAAAGCAATAACAAAGAACTACAGACCGATAGCACTAACATCCCATATCATAAAAATCTTTGAAAGGGTTCTAAGAAGCAAAATCACCACCCATCTAGAAACCCATCAGTTACACAACCCAGGGCAACATGGGTTTAGAACAGGTCGCTCCTGTCTGTCTCAACTATTGGATCACTACGACAAGGTCCTAAATGCACTAGAAGATAAAAAGAATACAGATGTAATATATACAGACTTTGCAAAAGCCTTCGACAAGTGTGACCATGACGTAATAGCGCACAAAATGCGTGCTAAAGGAATAACAGGAAAAGTCGGTCGATGGATCTATAATTTCCTCACTAACAGAACACAGAGAGTAGTCATCAACAGAGTAAAATCCGAGGCAGCTACGGTGAAAAGCTCTGTTGCACAAGACACAGTACTCGCTCCCATCTTGTTCCTCATCCTCATATCCGACATAGACAAGGATGTCAGCCACAGCACCGTGTCTTCCTTTGCAGATGACACCCGAATCTGCATGACAGTGTCTTCCATTGCAGACACTGCAAGGCTCCAGGCGGACATCAACCAAATCTTTCAGTGGGCTGCAGAAAACAATATGAAGTTCAACGATGGGAAATTTCAATTACTCAGATATGGTAAACACGAGGAAATTAAATCTTCATCAGAGTACAAAACAAATTCTGGCCACAAAATAGAGCAAAACACCAGCGTCAAAGACCTGGGAGTGATCATGTCGGAGGATCTCACCTTCAAGGACCATAACATTGTATCAATCGCATCTGCTAGAAAAATGACAGTATGGATAATGAGAACCTTCAAAACTAGGGAGGCCAAGCCCATGATGACACTCTTCAGGTCACTTGTTCTATCTAGGCTGGAATATTGCTGCACACTAACAGCACCTTTCAAGGCAGGTGAAATTGCTGACCTAGAAAATGTACAGAGAACCTTCACGGCGCGCATAACAGAGATAAAACACCTCAATTACTGGGAGCACTTGAGGTTCCTGAACCTGTATTCCCTGGAACGCAGGCGGGAGAGATACAGGATTATATACACCTGGAAAATCCTAGAGGGACTAGTACCGAACTTGCACAAGAAAATCACTCACTACGAAAGCAAAAGACTTGGCAGACGATGCACCATCCCCCCAATGAAAAGCAGGGGTGTCACTAGCACGTTAAGAGACCATACAATAAGTGTCAGGGGCCCGAGACTGTTCAACTGCCTCCCAGCACACATAAGGGGGATTACCAACAGACCCCTGGCAGTCTTCAAGCTGGCACTGGACAAGCACCTAAAGTCGGTTCCTGACCAGCCGGGCTGTGGCTCGTACGTTGGTTTGCGTGCAACCAGCAGCAACAGCCTGGTTGATCAGGCTCTGATCCACCAGGAGGCCTGGTCACAGACCGGGCCGCGGGGGCGTTGACCCCCAGAACTGTCTCCAGGTAAACTCCAGACGTCACACCGTCTGATTATTGTTCACTTAACTTATAAAATAATTAATTAACATAATTAAAACTTATGACAAAAAATAGATAGGAACATTACCTGACAATAATGAAGAATGTCAACTAAAAATGGTAACTGTACACTAGATAATGAAACTCACACACTAAATACATATTTCCACACTTGTTTTAACATGTTCAACAAGATATTGATGTATAGTAACAAGTATTCGGAACATTATCAGACCTACTCTTTGACACACTGGAAAAGATAATATAACATTATCGCTCTCAATAATACATGTGCAGAGCAGTACTACCTCCATCATTAAAACTCCATCCAGGCACAAAACACTTTAGAAAGCCGCCCCCTGCCATCCCCTGCCATCCCCTGCCATCCCCTGACCCCATACTGTCTATATTAAAAGCACAAACTTATGTTCCCTTATATGCTCAAGCTCGTACCTGAAGTCTAAAGTCATAAACCCCTGTCTCTTAATCACAGGTCACCAGGTCACCCCCCTACGCCCCCCCTCATGCCTAACGACTGCACACCCATATACTCCACTACCACACTTTTATTCACATTCCATCCTCCACTAATCTCAAAACAGAACAAAAGTGACAGACTCAGGGAATACACCCATTCCATAACATAACATCTACCGTCAGATTACGATAACCCACTGGGAAACTATTTACCCACACCTTCCCATATAGTAGCCTATTCCTGCAAACCGTACGATACACACTTGCTGCAAGTGCCCTCACCCTACAATCACCCCCCACCTCCTGCATACCCCAAGAAACATACAAAAATTCTGCCAGCACGTACATCACAGCCCGCCGAATGTCCTCGGAAAAACCACCCACATCAAAGTGCAACGCCCTCAAGGTCGAGATGTTCCTCCTTTCCCCCCCGCCACTATACCTAGGATCCTCGCTAACCATGTCCTTACAACCCCCAAGTTTTCTCAAAAATATACACCATGAAAAGCTGTCTCCTCCTCCCCACAATGCTGACAATTCCCCGCACCTACATAACCCATTCTATATAGCACAGACCTTGAAGCTAGAATTCCCAGTAAAAACCTATATACCAATTCACGAACCTTCGGCTTTAATCTAATCTTTCGAAAGTCTTCCCAAATGCCCCTCCAATCATACATCGGGTATGTATCTAGTCCCTGTATCACCTCTCCCTGCCTACCTGTCCTCCCAAGCCTTTACCTTCCTTGCATCCTGGATTGTCAATAAATTACACATCATATCTTCACACATCAATAACTCCTTCCCCTTCCACCATTTCCTCACATCCTCCATGACCCCTCCCACCCTTATACCCCTCTCCCCTCCCACCCTTAGGTACCTCTGTCCAAAGGTATGAGACTCAGCCCACCCAGTCGCACGTCCGTCATCACCGCCTCCTTCCAAAGCCACGGCCTCCCATAACCCCACACATACCTCAAAAAAACCCCTCTCCAGTTCCTGAATATCACACGCCCTCAGGGGATATACTTCTGACACTCTCCACACTTTACTATACACCAGTGTGTTTACCACCATCACCCTCTGCTGCAACGTTATATCCCCGGCCCTCCACCCTCGCATCCTACCCATCGCTCTACTCACATCCCTTGAATTTACCCTCTGTGCCTCCCCAGCCTCTGCCATGTACACCACCCCGCATATCTTAAGTCTATCCACAAAGTTCCACCCATACAATTCCCCCAAACATCCCCCCCCACCCATGTGCCTACTTTCATTAACTTAGACTTTGCTCCATTAACCCTCATCCCAGTCGCCCCACCAAAAATCTCTATTATACGTCCCACATTCCCCAATCCTATTTCCTCTCCCACCAAAATTGTAGTGTCATCCACATACCTCACAATCCCACATCTGCCAGGACCCTTCCCTTCCCGTTCCCACACTCCTTCCTCTATAAGCCTATAAAATGGGTCCTGCATGCATGCAAAGAGGATTTGTGACAAGGGACAACCCTGTCTCAAACCCTTCCCCATCTGTACCGGCAGCCCTAACTTCCCATTAACTTGTACCCTGACTCTCGCAGGTGTATGCAAAGTAGTCACCCACTGCACAATCTCATCCCCAAAACCCTGTTTTTGTAAAATATGCCACAACATACGTCTATCAACACAGTCATAAGCATGCCTCCAATCGATCCCCAAGATCCCCTTATCCCTTGTCTGCCCTCCACGAAATCCCTAATTCTTCCATGCCCCTCACACATACTTCGACCTGGAATCCCATACTGTCCTTTATGTAGAACAAGGTTAATCACCTTCTTCATGTGATTGCCCAAAACCTTCGCAAATATCTTATAATCAGCGCACATAAGGGATATCGCCCTATAGGCACCCAGGGTCCTCCCCCCTCCTTTATAAACCAAAACAACTACACCCATGCCCTGCATTTCCCCCAACACTCCCCCTTCCTTCATACAGTTAAGCAACGAGACCAGACATTCCTTCATACAATCCTAGTGTGCAATATAGAAATCGTTAGGAATCCCATCCATCCCTGGCGCTTTTCCCCTACTCAAGCTTATTACCTCCTCCCCCATCTCCTCCTCACTGATCCTACCCTCAAGCTCCGCCCTCTCTTCCTCCCCTAAAATTCCCCGAATTCCCTCCACTATAATCTCTCCCTCCCTCCCTCCACCCTCCCTCTGCTTAAAATTCTCCCTGAACAAATGATCAGCATAGTTACTCATTCCATCAGTGGTTCTTAGTACCTGCCCCACCCTAAAGCCCCCCACCCCTCAAATCCCATAATCGTGGTCATCTGCTGTCTTTCCCTGAACCCCCGCAAAACACATCTTTACGGTTTATCACCCCATAGTACCTCTTCTAATCCTTCCCTCACACGTATCACATCAAAACGAGAATTCTGTATATCCTTCAATCTTCCCCTTAAAACCTCAATTTCCCCATGCCTACCACCCCCACCCCTTCATAGCAATCATTGAGCTGCCCCTCAAGGTATTTCTGTAATCCAAACCTCCACAGCGCCTCATCCCGTCCTCTATGCTGGTAATAATCCTTAATCCGCCATTTTGCCTGCATCTCCCACCATCCCAAAACATCCTCCTCGATGTTGCGTGCCTCCCAGAATTGTCTCCACCAGTCCCTGAATGTAAACCCCTTCCCCTCTCCCTGAAGTAACCTCACATTCATTTTCCAATAACCTGCATACCGGCGAACCATACCATCCCATGCCACCTCTGCCAACACAGCACAATGGTCCGAAAAACCTACGTCAACTGTCAGCACACGTTCTACTGTAATCTCACGAGTTATGTATATGCGATCTAATCTGGCAGCATAACCCCGTCGCATAAACGTGTGCTCCACTTTCCACCCATCACCCCTGACTACATTATAAACCCCTGCATCCCTCAACAAATCCCTCAACACCCCAAGCACACACCCTGCACCCCTCGGCTCCACATCCTTATTTCTAATTACACAATTCCAGTCCCCACCTACTATGGAAACCATGCGTAAACCCCACAAGTGGAAAAGCAGAAAATCCCATATAAAATTCACCTTTATCCGTCTGTTACTATCAGCCGGCATATATATCCCCAGAAAACACACTCTAATCTCCCCCCAGAGCCCCTCCACCCTCACCACTCTCCCCTCCCCCCTCTTCCCACGCGAGAACTTGAAATGGGCTGGATTCCCTCACAGCCACTGCCACCCCACCCTTTACTTTCCCTGAACTACCAGCATACATCCTAAACCCTTTCAACCTCAACTCTCTGCCACACTTAAAATTGTGTTCCTGTATAAAGCACACATCAACATCAAAACGCCTCAAAACATTCACGAACCATAGGCCATTCACATTTACAGTTAAACACTTAAAGATGCAAAAAAGGTGCCTTTCCTCTATGTCTCTGTGTCCTGTCTATAATGCTTTTTATTACTCCTGACTTCTCCCATGCACTCTTGCCCTCCTTGATTCCCTCCCTCACCTGTGCAGTACTCTGCTCTTTCTTAGTTACTCCCACCCACGTCTTCTTGCCAGGTCGCTGAGCTGGAGTAATGATCTCGTCATTCGACAGGTCTCCAGCTCTCTTCCTAGAAACCCCCTCAATCTCCATGTCATTATTTTCACTCTCCCTGTGCACCTCAGCGTCCACCTGCAACAACTGCAACATACCAGATCCTGACCCCGTCGACCCCGTGGCCTGTCCAATCAGAAGTCCCCTGTCTAGAGCGGGGTTCTCCTCCGCTGGCACATCTAGGAAGGACTTAATCATCTCCTGCAGAGGTTCAGATAATTCCTGTAGGTCACCAGCCTCCCCCACTCCCACAGGCTGCTGCTCCACTTCAGGTTCTTCCTGTGGGGGAGCTACCAAAGCTTCTGGTAGCGTCACACAACGCTACTCCACACAGTCCACTTTGTCTGCCCAATTTCCTTTGCCTGCTGCAACCACCGCAGCAGACGAAGGAACCACCAACGACTCTGTGGCTACTGGCATTTCCTTTGACCGTGGAGCTGCAGCCTTACCACACCCGGCTGCCATGTGATCAAAAGCACCACACAGTCAACACGTTTTACGTTGTCCTGCATAGGTCACAAACACCTGTGTCCTAAAATCCTCCAGTACAACATACAAGGGGATAGGTCTTCTCAAAGTCATCTTGATATTGTAAGATCCTGCAGGAAGCCCTGCATAGATTCCATCCATCCATCGTTCCAAAGTCACAGCATGTACCTCACCATAGCTTCGAAAAGTCTCTCGAATAACCACGTCATCTGCTTCAAAAGGAACATTCCGAATCCTCACCCAGGTGTAGTATTTGGAGGCATCCCGCAGGCGTACCTCCAGCCCAGATAAAACGGTGATACATCTCTCCTGGTAGTTAGTTACCGTCCTTTTGTAAGCTTCCATTGTGCAGAACTTGACGAAAATCCTTGTAGAACCATTCAGAACACTCCCATATAACTCATCGTTTGCATTACAGAAAGCATCCCTGATGATCGTTGGCAGCAAAACAGAGGCATTTGTAGGGTAAATTGCCCCTTTGACTAAGTCAACACACACAGTGTTACTCCTCCTGCGGCCACTGGCAGCCATCTTGGAGAAAACAGGAAGTTGCACAACAGAGAAAGCAGGAGCTTTTGCGCAGCACGTCCACACGGCCCGAGAGTGATGAGGACAATGAAGCTATATATTCTGTCCCTTTGCATAAAATTTATGTACAGTGCAAATATTACACTGGGTACTTGACTGTGGGTGTATCTGAAGGATTCCCCATGAAAGATGCCATGTTATTACTGGGTAATAACATTACCACTACTAGTGTATGTCCTGAACCCAAAATGATTAATTCTTCTCTGGTGCTGGCCATAACTCGGGCAACATCCCAAGGGTTGTCTGGCGAGAATGTTGACCTATCCTTGGACGACTCCGATCTCGGAATAGCCACATTGTTTTACAAGGAAAACTGGCCAGAGCCTCATAGATCAAGTGAGCAGACCCAGATCAAGCCTTCCTATTCCAAGGTTGCAGGATTGCCAGATATCTCTGTCCTTCCGGGAAGAACAACGAAAGGACCCTTCTTTAAATTTCGCTTTTCAGGCAGCCATTGGTAAATCCTCTTTGGATCATCCTGTCAGGTATAAACTTAAAAACGACTATTTAATCTGCATTGAGACTGGTAAGGAGATAGAGGGTCGGCAATTGTCAGACAGGTTAGTAGTTCCAACAAAATTTAGACCTCAAATATTGAATATTGCTCATAATACTTCATTAAGAGGTCACTTAGGAACTACTAAAACATTATATAGAATTACAAAAGAATTTTATTGGCCAAAATTAAAGCAGGATGTGAAGAATCATATCCAGTGTTGCCAAGAATGTCAGCAAGTAGGGAAACCTGGACATTCCATTAAACCTGCACCTCTCCAACCTATACCTGCTGATGGAGAACCTTCTGCAGATTTAATTATAGACTGTGTAGGTCCACTACCTAGGTCAAAGTCTGGAAATCAGTATTTATTTACCATTATGGATAGAGTAACTATATACCCTGAAGCAATTCCCATGCGCAGTATTAATACTAAAGCTATTCTCAAAGCTTTAACAAGATTTATTTCTTGTTTTGGCATTCCTAAAACTATTCAAAGTGATCAAGGTACTAACTTCACTGCCAAAGCATTTAGGGAAGCATTAACTAGGTTAGGGATAATCCACAACTTATCCATTGCTTATCATCCTCAGTCCCAAGGCGCCTTGGAAAGATTCCATCAGACATTAAAAACCATGATGAGAACTTTTTGCATGCATTTTCCTACAGACTGGAATGAATCACTACCTTTGTTGCTGTTCTCAGTGCGAGAAACGGTGCAAGAGTCTACCGGGTTTAGTCCGTTTGAGCTGATCTTTGGGCACAATGTACGAGGTCCTCTTCGGGTGCTCAAAGAAGGATGGATGGGAGAAGATGTTAGCTCAACACTCTACAACCCGTCTTCAAGATTGCAGGTGGCACGTCAGTTAGCCAAGGCTAACCTAAAGGCAACTCAAAATAAGATGAAACAGAGGTATGACAGAAATGCACAATTCTGCTCCTTCCATCCAGGAGAGAAGGTGTTGGTGCAGGAATCTATACCTGGCCACACCTTGAAAGCTAGATTTACGGGACCTATGCAAATTGTAAGTAAATTATCTGATGTAAATTATGTGGTAGCTACCCTTGATAAGACCTTTAAAACTAAAACTTACCACATTAATCAATTAAAATATTTTCATACACCAGATAAAGTCCCAGTAATGACTCTGTCCTCTACCTCTGAGGACGACTCTGACTCTTTGCACTCTATTTCTGAAATTAATGTCAAACTTCCAAATTCTGTACTCCTCAAGAACCCTAGTCCTTTAATGGTGGGGCTATCTGAAAGTCAAGCAACAAATTTAACTGCACTTCTTCAGTCATACCCTGATATTTTTTCGGATGTCCCGAAAAAATGTACGTTAGGTTATCATGATGTAGATGTGGGAAACTCTAAACCTATTAAACTCTCCCCCTACAGAGCTAATCCTGAAAAGCAGAGACTACTTCAGCAGGAAGTAGAATTTCTGTTAAAGCATGGGTTAGTGGAGGAGTCGTCTAGTCCATGGGCTTCGATGGTAACACTTATATTAGTAGAGTGTGAAAGGGGAGCCCAAACTGCCTATCTTATCACCTGGTAGGTCTACAGTGAACTGAGGGAGTTACAGGGATTCTCACGCACACATGCGCATCACGTGACGTCACACATGCTAGTCGCTGAGCCTAGCAAGGGGTCAACTATGTAAAACATATGGATGGTACTATTATACTCAAATAAGCACAACACATGTAGGGAATCAGTAACTATGCTTACACATCAACTTCACATCATCTGCAAACAGGGACACTTCTGAGTCTTTTCCTTCCATCATGTCGTTCACAAACCATAAACAGCACCGGTCCTAGGACTAACCCCTATGGAACCCCGCTCCTCACAGGTGCCCACTCTGACACCTCGTCATGTACAATGACTCGCTGATGTCTTCCTGCCAGGTATTCAGTGATCCAGTGCAGTGCCTTCCGTGGTATACCTGCCTGGTCATCCAGCTTATGCTCTAATCTTTTGTGTGGAACTGTGTCAAAAGCCTTCTTATAGTCAAAGAAAACGCAATCTTACTCACCCTGCTCATGTCTTAATGCTGTCACCATTCAAATGAAACAAATCAGGCCCTCGAGCATTACTTAAGTAAAATGTGAAATATTCGTTGTGAAAATTTCCTGACTGTCCTCACTGTGTATTTCTTGCCTATATCCTTACTTATTTACTGTGTGCATGGTTCTGTAACTCAGGTGTAAGAAATAAATGCAGTTTAATTGAAAGTTTAGACGGGCAATGTCATCTATTATCATTTTTGTTGCTGAAATATAAGGCAGAACAAGGCAAATGTTTAATTGAGAAAGTATTATTATTATTATTATTATTATTATTATTATTACTATTATTATTATTATTATTATTACTGTAGTATCTGTAGATGTTTTGAAAAGATCATTATTAGTGTGAAAGTTGTAAATTAATTATAGAAATGAAAATGGTGTGTGACCATTGTTGCATGTTACTGTTCTATTACTTTGGGTTTCAATATATTTTGACTAGAATTTATGTTTAGCAGTAATACCGTATATAAAGTTTATTCTTTTATGTATCTATTTATTTTTTTAGTATTAGTATTCGTTGTAATAATAACTGCAAGCAGAAATTAGTTTATAGAGACGAGTTGAAGTTCTTTTGTAGGAGTTTTGTGAAAAGTTTGAATACACAGGTTGAAGTTGTGATCATAATGGTGGAGGGAAAACACCAGGAGAAGTATTTTGTAAGCCAGCCTTGACTCCCCTCTCTTTTGTCGGTTTAAGCAGCCTTTCTCCACTACTCATGTACATCAATCTGCTGCTAACAAGTGAGTTCATAACCTGTGTTAAGGTGGATAAGTAGAGAAGCCCAGACATTAATAGAGGAAGATTTATGTGGGAGACAACCACTGGGAGGAACAAGTCTCCAAGTGGCATCTTTTGTGTAACTAAGTAAGGGATGCTAATTGTGTATGTCTCATAACTTGCCTTATTATTATGGCGCAAATAATACCTGTATATTATATGATTAGAGTCAATTGTAAGAATCTGATAAATTTCAGGTGTAAATGATTGTTCATGTATAAACCATGTAAGTACCTTATGCCAGTCTTGTTCTAATCTTTGTAATAACCTATTGTAACATAACTCCTTTTAGCTCTGTTTTTCTTTTAATACTTTACTATATTTCTTCTGTAATTTACCAGAGATGTGGAATAAGACTATTTCTCTCTATTTCTAACTATACCTTTTCTAACCTATTTTATGCTAATACTCTATTATTAAATATCTACTACTTAAGTATAACTACGTTAATTTTCTGTAATTTTCTTCTTACCTCTAACTTAACTTTTATCTTTGCTCTGCTATACAACTTTTTATTTTCCTCTTACATTCATACTTGTCTATATTTCATGTTTTATTTTGTGCATTTTGTCTAATTTTGACAAATATTTTGTGCATTTTGTCTAATTTTCACAAATATTTTGTTAATTTTGTCTAATTTTGTCAAATATTTTGTGCATTTTGTCTAATTTTGACAAATATTCTGTGCATTTTGTCTAATTTTGACAAATATTTTGTGCATTTTGTCTAATTTTGACAAATATTTTCCCTCGTGTGACTTATAAGTTGTGTTCAGTATATCGGACGTTTACTCTATTTCAGATAATGTGTTTTATAAGTCATAATATTTGATATTCCGTTTTATTGTTTTGATGAATGTCAATTAATGTTTTGTTAATTATGGTCCTCTCTTTTTTTTTGTAATATCTGCAAAAAAAATTTTTTTGTAGTTCTTTTGTGTTTTGTGATTAAACCAGAAAGAATATTCTTATAGAGTTTAGCAGCAACCTGGCTCCCCCCCAGCAACCAGGCTCCCCAAGCAACCAGGCTCCCCCCCAGCACCCAGGCTCCCCCCCAGCAACCAGGCTCCCCCCAGCAACCACGCTCCCCCCCAGCAACCAGGCTCCCCCCCCAGCAACCAGGCTCCCCCCAGCAACCAGGCCCCCCCAGCAACCAGGCTCCCCCCCAGCAACCAGGCTCCCCCCCAGCAACCATGCTCCCCCCAGCAACCAGGCTCCCCCCCAGAAACCAGGCTCCCCCCCAGCAACCAGGCTCCCCCCAGCAACCAGGCTCCCCCCCAGCAACCAGGCTCCCCCCCAGCAACCAGGCTCCCCCCAACCACGCTCCCCCCCAGCAACCAGGCTCCCCCCCCAGCAACCAGGCTCCCCCCAGCAACCAGGCCCCCCCCAGCAACCAGGCTCCCCCCCAGCAACCAGGCTCCCCCCCAGCAACCATGCTCCCCCCAGCAACCAGGCTCCCCCCCAGCAACCAGGCTCCCCCCCAGCAACCAGGCTCCCCCCAGCAACCACGCTCCCCTCCAGCAACCAGGCTCCCCCCCCAGCAACCAGGCTCCCCCCCAGCAACCAGGCTCCCCCCAGCAACCAGGCTCCCCCCCAGCAACCAGGCTCCCCCCCAGCAACCAGGCTCCCCCCAGCAACCAGGCTCCCCCCAGCAACCGGGCTCCCCCCCAGCAACCACGCTCCCCCCCAGCAACCTGGCTCCCCCCAGCAACCAGGCTCCCCCCAGCAACCAGGCTCCCCACCAGCATCCAGGCTCCCCCCAGAAACCAGGCTCCCCCCCAGCAACCAGGCTCACCCCCAGCAACCAGGCTACCCACCAGCAACCAGGCTCCCCCAGCAACCAGGCTCCCCCCCAGCAACCAGGCTCCCCCCAGCAACCAGGCTCCCCCCCAGCAACCAGGCTCCCCCACAGCAACGAGGCTATCCCCCCAGCAACCTGGCTCACCCCCCCCAGCAACGAGGCTCCCCCCCAGCAACCAGGCTCCCCCCCAGCAACCAGGCTCCCCCCAGCAACCTGGCTCCCCCCCAGCATCCTGGCTCCCCCCCAGCAACCAGGCTCCCCCCCAGCAACCAGGCTCCCCCCAGCAACCAGGCTCCCCCCCAGCAACCAGGCTCCCCCCAGCAACCTGGCTCCCCCCCAGCAACCAGGCTCCCCCCCAGCAACCAGGCTCCCCCCCAGAAACCTGGCTCCCCCCAGCAACCTGGCTCCCCCCCAGCAACCAGGCTCCCCCCCAGCAACCTGGCTCCCCCCAGCAACCAGGCTCCCCCCCAGCAACCAGGCTCCCCCCCCAGCAACCTGGCTCCCCCCCCAGCAACCAGGCTTCCCCCCAGCAACCAGGCTTCCCCCCAGCAACCAGGCTCCCCCCCAGCAACCAGACTCCCCCCCAGCAACCTGGCTCCCCCCCAGCAACCAGGCTCCCCCTCAGCAACCAGGCTCCCCCCCAGCAACCAGGCTCCCCCCAGCAACCTGGCTCCCCCCAGCAACCTGGCTCCCCCCCAGCAACCAGGCTCCCCCCCAGCAACCAGGCTCCCCCCCAGCAACCAGGCTCCCCCCCAGCAACCTGGCTCCCCCCCCAGCAACGAGGCTCCCCACCAGCAACCAGGCTCCCCCCCAGCAACCAGGCTCCCCCCCAGCAACCTGGCTCCCCCCCAGCAACCAGGCTCCCCCAGCAACCAGGCTCCCCCCCAGCAACCAGGCTCCCCCCCAGCAACCAGGCTCCCCCCCAGCAACCAGGCTCACCCACAGCAACGAGGCTCCCCCCCCAGCAACCTGGCTCCCCCCCCAGCAACGAGGCTCCCCCCAGCAACCAGGCTCCCCCCCAGCAACCAGGCTCCCCCCCAGCAACCTGGCTCCCCCCCAGCATCCTGGCTCCCCCCCAGCAACCAGGCTCCCCCCCAGCAACCAGGCTCCCCCCAGCAACCAGGCTCCCCCCCAGCAACCAGGCTCCCCCCAGCAACCTGGCTCCCCCCCAGCAACCAGGCTCCCCCCCAGCAACCAGGCTCCCCCCCAGAAACCTAGCTCCCCATAGCAACCTGGCTCCCCCCAGCAACCAGGCTACCCCCAGCAACCTGGCTCCCCCCAGCAACCTGGCTCCCCCCCAGCAACCAGGCTACCCCCCAGCAACCAGGCGTCCCCCCAGCAACCAGGCTCCCCCCCAGCAACCAGACTCCCCCCCAGCAACCTGGCTCCCCCCCAGCAACCAGGCTCCCCCCCCAGCAACCAGGCTCCCCCCAGCAACCTGGCGCCCCCCCAGCAACCAGGCTCCCCCCCAGCAACCAGGCTCCCCCCAGCAACCAGGCTCCCCCCAGCAACCTGGCTCCCCCCAGCAACCTGGCTCCCCCCCAGCAACCAGGCTCCCCCCCAGCAACCAGGCTCCCCCCAGCAACCAGGCTCCCCCCAGCAACCAGGCTCCCCCCAGCAACCTGGCTCCCCCCAGCAACCTGGCTCCCCCCCAGCAACCAGGCTCCCCCCAGCAACCAGGCTCCCCCCCAGCAACCAGGCTCCCCCCAGCAACCTGGCTCCCCCCCAGCAACCAGGCTCCCCCCCAGCAACCAGGCTCCCCCCAGAAACCTGGCTCCCCCCAGCAACCTGGCTCCCCCCAGCAACCAGGCTCCCCCCCAGCAACCTGGCTCCCCCCAGCAACCAGGCTCCCCCCCAGCAACCAGGCTCCCCCCCCAACAACCTGGCTCCCCCCCAGCAACCAGGCTTCCCCCCAGCAACCAGGCTTCCCCCCAGCAACCAGGCTCCCCCCCCAGCAACCAGACTCCCCCCAGCAACCTGGCGCCCCCCCCAGCAACCAGGCTCCCCCCAGCAACCTGGCGCCCCCCCAGCAACCAGGCTCCCCCCCAGCAACCAGGCTCCCCCCCAGCAACCAGGCTCCCCCCAGCAACCTGGCTCCCCCCAGCAACCTGGCTCCCCCCCAGCAACCAGGCTCCCCGCCAGCAACCAGGCTTCCCCCAGCAACCAGGCTCCCCCCCAGCAACCAGGCTCCCCCCAGCAACCAGGCTCCACCCCAGCAATCTGGCTCCCCCCCAGCAACCAGGCTCCCCTCCAAGCAACCAGGCACCCCTCCCAGCAACCCGGCTTCCCCCAGCAACCTGGCTCCCCCCCAGCAACGAGGCTCCCCCCCAGCAACCAGGCTCCCCCCAAGCAACCAGGCACCCCTCCCAGCAACCAGGCTTCCCCCAGCCACCTGGCTCCCCCCCTGCAACCAGGCTCCCCCCCAAAGCAACCAGGCACCCCTCCCAGCAACCAGGCTTCCCCCAGCAACCTGGCTCCCCCCCAGCAACCAGGCCCCCCCCAGCAACCTGGCTCCCCCCAGCAACCAGGCTTCCCCCCAGCAACCAGGCTTCCCCCCAGCAACCAGGCTCCGGCCGCAACCGGGCGCCCCCCAGCAACCTGGCTCCCCCCCAGCAACCAGGCTCCCACCCCAGCAACCAGGCTCCCCCCAGCAACCAGGCTCACCCACAGCAACCTGGCTCCCACCCAGCAACCTGGCTCCCCCAGCAACCAGGCTCCCCCCCAGCAACCAGGCTCCCCCCCAGCAACATGGCTCCCCCCAGCAACCAGGCTTCCTCCCAGCAACCAGGCTTCCCCCCAGCAACCAGGTTCCCCCCCAGCAACCAGGCTCCCCCCAGCAACCTGGCTCCCCACCAGCAACCAGGCTCCCCCCCAGCAACAAGGCTCCCCCCAGCAACCAGGCTCCCCCCCAGCAACCAGGCTCCCCCCCAGCAACTTGGCTCCCCCCCAGCAACCAGGCTTCCCCCCAGCAACCAGGCTTCCCCCCAGCAACCAGGCTCCCCCCCAGCAACCAGGCTCCCCCCCAGCAACAAGGCTCCCCCCCAGCAACCAGGCTCCCCCCCAAGCAACTTGGCTCCCCCCAGCAACCAGGCTTCCCCCCAGCAACCAGGCTTCCCCCCAGCAACCAGGCTCCCCCAAAGCAACCAGGCTCCCCCCAGCAACCTGGCCCCCCGAGCAACCAGGCTCCCCCCAGCAACTTGGCTCCCCCAGCAACCTGGCTCCCCCCCAGCAACCAGGCTCCCCCCAGCAACCTGGCTCCCCGCCCAGCAACCAGGCTCCCCCCAGCAACCTGGCTCCCCCCAGCAACCAAACTCCCCGCAGCAACCTGGCTCCTCCCCAGCAACCTGGCTCCCCCCAGCAACCTGGCTCCTCCCCAGCAACCTGGCTCCCTCCCCAGCAACCAGGCTCCCCCAGCACCCTGGCTCCTCCCCAGCAACCTGGCTCCCCCACAGCAGCCAGGCTCCCCCCCAGCAACCTGGCTCCTCCCCAGCAACCTGGCTCCCCCCAGCAACAAGGCTCCCCCCCAGCAACCAGGCCCCCCTCCCAGCAACCAGGCTCCCCCCAAGCAACCAGGCTCCCCCCAGCAACTACGCTCCCCAATTAGCAACCAGGCTCCCCCCCAGCAACCTGGCTCCCCCCAGCAACCTGGCTCCCACCCAGCAACCTGGCTCCCCCCCAGCAACCTGGCTCCCCCCAGCAACCAGGCTCCCCCCCAGCAACAAGGCTCCCCCCAGCAACCTGGCTCCCCCCCAGCAACGAGGCTCCCCCCCAGCAACCAGGCTCCTCCCCAGCAACCAGGCTCCCCCTCCATCAACCTGTCTCCCCCAATCAACCTGGCTCCCCCCACAGCAACCTGGATCCCCCCCAGCAACCAGGCTCCCCCCCAGCAACCTGGCTCCTCCCCAGCAACCTGGCTCCTCCCAGCAACTTGGCTCCCCCCCAGCAACCAGGCTCCCCCCAGCAACAAGGCTTCCCCCAGCAACCAGGCTCCCCCCAGCAACCAGGCTCCCCCACCAGCAACCTGGCTCCCCCCCAGCAACCAGGCTCCCCCCCCAGCAACCTGGCTCCTCCCCAGCAACCTGGCTCCCCCCCAGCAACCTGGCTCCTTCCCTGCAACCTGGCTCCCTCCACAGCAACCAGGCACCCCCCTAGCAACAGGGCTCCTCCCTAGCAACCTGGCTCCCCCCCAGCAACCAAGCTCCCCCCAGCAACCTGGCTCCTCCCCAGCAACCTGGCTCCCCCCCAACAACCAGGCTCCCCCTCCAGCAACCAGGCTCCCCCCCAGCAACCAGGCTCCCCCCAGCAACCAGGCTCCCCCCCAGCAACCAGGCTCCCCCCAGCAACCAGGCTCCCCCCAGCAACCTGGCTCCCCCCAGCAACCTGGCTCCCCCCCCAGCAACCTGGCTCCCCCCTAGCAACCAGGCTCCCCCCCAGCAACCAGGCTCCCCCCAGCAACCTGGCTCCCCCAGCAACGAGGCTCCCCCAGCAACCAGGCTACCCCCCAGAAACCAGGCTCCCCCCCAGCAACCTGGCTCCCCCCCCAGCAACCAGGCTCCCCCCAGCAACCTGGCTCCCCCCCAGCAACCAGGTTCCCCCACAGCAACCTGGCTCCCCCCAGCAACCAGGCTCCCCCCCCAGCAACCTGGCTCTCCCCAGCAACCTGGCTCCAGCCGGCAACCTGGCTCCCCTCCCAGCAACCAGGCTCCCCCCTCAGCAACCAGGCTCCCCCCCAGCAACCTGGCTACCCCCCAGCAACATGGCTCCTCCCCAGCAACCAGGCTCCCCCCAGCAACATGGCACCCCCCCAGCAACCTGGCTCCCCCCAGCAACCAGGCTCCCCCCCAGCAACCTGGCACCCCCCTAGCAACCAGGATCCCCCAACAGCAACAAGGCTCCCCCCAGCAACCAGGCTCCCCCCCAGAAACCAGCCTCCCCCTCAGCAACCTGGCTTCCCCCCAGCAACCAGGCTCCCCGTAGCAACCTGGCACCCCGCCAGCAACCAGGCTCCCCCCCAGCAACCTGGCTCACCCCCAGCAACCAGGCTTCACCCCAGCAACCTGGCTCCCCTCAGCAACCTGGCTCCCCTCCAACAACCAGGCCTCCCCCAGCAACCTGGCTCCCCCCCAGCAACCAGGCTCCTCCCCCAGGAAGATGGCTCCCCCCAGCAACCTGGCTCCCCCCAGCAACCAGGCTCCCCCTTAGCAACCAGGCTCCCTCCTCCAGCAACCTGGCTTCCCCCAGCAACCAGGCTGCAACCTGGCTCCCCCCCAACCTGGCTCCCCCCCAGCAACCAGGCTCCCCCCAGCAACCAGGCTCCCCCCTCCAGCTACCTGGCTCCCCCCCAGGAACCAGGCTCCCCCCCAGCAACCTGGCTCCCCCCAGCAACCAGGCTCCCCCCCAGCAACCTGGCTCCCCCCAGCAACCAGGCTCCTCCCCAGCAACCTGGGTCCCCCCCAGCAACCTGGCTCCCCTCAGCAACCTGGCTCCCCTCCAACAACCAGGCCTCCCCCAGCAACCTGGCTCCCCCCCAGCAACCAGGCTCCTCCCCCAGGAACATGGCTCCCCCTCAGCAACCTGGCTCCCCCCAGCAACCAGGCTCCCCCCCAGCAACCAGGCTCCCCCCTCCAGCAACCAGGCTCCCCCCAGCAACCAGGCTCCCCCCCAGCAACCTGGCTCCCCCCAGCAACCTGGCTCCCTCCAAGCAACCAGGCTCCCCCCCAGCAACCAGGCTCCCCCCTCCAGCTACCTGGCTCCCTCCCAGAAACCAGGCTCCCCCCCAGCAACCTGGCTCCCCCCAGCAACCAGGCTCCCCCCAGCAACCTGGCTCCCCCCAGCAACCAGGCTCCCCCCCAGCAACCTGGCTCCCCCCCAGCAACCTGGCTCCCCCCAGCAAGCAGGCTCCCCCCCAGCAAACTGGCTCCTTCCCAGCAACCAGGCTCCCCCCCAGCAACCTGGCTCCCCCCAGCAACCAGGCTCCCCCCAAGCAACCTGGCTCCCACCCAGCAACCTGGCTCCCCCCCAGCAGCCAGGCTCGCCCCCAGAAACCAGGCTCCCCCCTCCAGCAACCTGGCTCCCCCCCAAGCAACTAGGCTCCCTCCTCCAGCAACCAGGCTCCCCCCAGCAACCAAGCTCCCCCCCAGCAACCTGGCTCCCCCCAGCAACCTGGCTCCCCCCCAGCAACCAGGCTCCCCCCCAGCAACCAGGCTCCCCCCTCCAGCTACCTGGCTCCCCCCAGCAACCAGGCTCCCCCCCCGCAACCAGGCTCCCCCCAGCAACCTGGCTCCCCCCAGCAACCTGGCTCCCCCCAGCAAGCAGGCTCCCCCCAGCAAACTGGCTTCTTCCCATCAACCAGGCTCCCCCCCAGCAACCTGGCTCCCCCCAGCAACCAGGCTCTCCCCACAGCAACCTGGCTCCCCCCAGCAACCTGGCTCCCCCCAACAATCAGGCTCCCCTCTAGCAACCAGGCTCCCCCCTCCAGCAACCTGGCTCCCCCCCAGCAACCAGGCTCCCCCCAGCAACCTGGCTCCCCCCAGCAACCAGGCTCCCCCCCAGCAACCTGGCTCCCCCCAGCAACCAGGCTCCCTCCAGCAACCTGGCTCCCCCCAGCAACCTGGCTCCCCCCAGCAACCAGGCTCCCCCCCAGCAACCTAGCTCCCCCAGCAACCAGGCTCCCCCCAGCAACCTGGCTCCCCCCAGCAACCAGGCTCTCCCCACAGCAACCTGGATCCCCCCAGCAACCAGGCTCCCCCCCAGCATCCTGGCTCCGCCCGAGCAACCAGGCTCCCCCCCAGCAACTTGGCTTCCCCCTGCAACCAGGCTCCCCCCCATCAACCAGGCTTCCCCCTAGCAACCAGGCTACCCCCAGCAACCAGGCTCCCCCCTTAGCAACCTGGCTCCCCCCCAGCAACCTGGCTCCCCCCGAGCAACCAGGCTCCCCCCCAGAAACCAGGCTCACGCCTTCAGCAATCCGGCTCAACCAGCAACCAGGCGCCCCCCACAGCAACCTACATCCCCCCCAGCAACTAGGCTCCCCCCCAGCAACCTGGCTCCTCCCCAGCAACCTGGCTCCCCCCCCAGCAACTTGGCTCCCCCATCAACCAGGCTCCCCCCAGCAACCAGGCTTCCCCCCCGCAACCAGGCTCCCCCCAGCAACCAGGCTCCCTCCCAGCAACCTGGCTCCCCTCCAGCAACCTGGCTCCCCCCCAGCAACCAGGCTCCCCCCAGCAACCAGGCTACCCCATCCAGCAACCCGGCTCCCCCTAGCAACCAGGCTCCCCCCCAGCAACCTGGCTCCCCCCAGCAACCAGGCTCCCCCCCAGCAACCTGGCTCCCAACCAGCAACCAGGCTCCCCCCAGCATCCTGGCTCCCCTGCAGCAACCAGGCTCCCCCCCAGCAACTAGGCTCCCCCCTCCAGGAACCCGGCTCCCCCCAGCAACCAGGCTCCCCCCAGCAACCTGGCTCCCTCCCAGCAACCAGGCTCCCCCCCAGCAACCTGGCTCCCCCCAGCAACCAGGCTCCCCCCAGCATCCTGGATTCCCCCAGCTACCTGGCTCGCTGCCAGCAACCAGGCTCCCCCCAGCAACCTGGTTCCCCCAGCAACCAGGCTCCCCCCCAGCAACCTGGCTCCCCTCCCAGCAACCAGGCTCCCCTCCCAGCAACCTGGCTCCCCCCAGCAACCAGGCTCCCCCCCCAGCAACCTGGCTCTCCCCAGCAACCAGGCTCCCCCCCAGCGACCAGGTTCCCCCCCAGCAACCTGGCTCCTCCCCAGCAACCAGGCTACCCCCCAGCAACCTGGCTCCCCCCCCAGCAACCAGGCTCCCCCCCCAGCAACCTGGCTCCCCCAGCAACCAGGCTCCTTCAGCAACCTGGCTCCCCCCCAGCAACCTGGCTCCCCCGCCAGCTACCAGGCTCCCCCCCAGCAACCATGCTCCCCCCAGCAACCAGGCTCCCCCCAGCAACCAGGCTCCCTCCAAGAAACCAGGCTCCCCCCCAGCAACCAGGCTCCCTCCAAGAAACCAGGCTCCCCCCAGCAACCAAGCTCCCTCCCCAGCAACCAGGTTCCCCCCAAGCAACCAGGCTCTGCTCCCAGCAACCAGGCTCCCCTCCAGCAATAGGCTCCCCCCAGCAACCAGGCTCCCCCCAGCAACCTGGCTCCTCCCCAGCAAACAGGCTCCCCCCCAGCAACCAGGCTCCCCCCAGCAACCAGGCTCCCCCCAGCAACCAGGCTCCCCCCCAGCAACCAGGCTCCCTCCCCAGCAACCAGGCTTCCCCCCAAGCAACCAGGCTCCTCCCTTCCAGCAACCAGGCTCCCAGCAACCAGGCTCCCCTCCAGCAATAGGCTCCCCCCAGCAACCAGGCTCCCCCCAGCAACCTGGCTCCTCCCCAGCAAACAGGCTCCCCCCTCAGCAACCAGGCTCTCCCCCAGCAACCAGGCTCCTGCCCCCAGCAACCAGGCTCCTCCCCAGCAACCATGCTCCCTCCCAGCATCCTGGCTCCTCCCCAGCAACCAGGCTACCCCCCAGCAACCTGGCTCCCCCCAGCAACCAGGCTCCCCCCCAGCAACCTGGCTCCCCCCAGCAACCAGGCTCCCCCAGCAACCTGGCTCCCCCCCAGCAACCAGGCTCCCCCCAGCAACCAGGCTCCCCCCAACAACCAGGCTCCCCCCCAGCAACCAGGCTCCCCCCCAGCAACCAGGCTCCCCCCTAGCAACCAGGCTCCCCCCCAGCAACCAGGCTCCCCCCCCAGCAACCAGGCTCACCCCCAACAACCAGGCTCCCCCCCAGCAACCAGGCTCCTTCCCAGCAACCAGGCTCCCCCCTCAGCAACCAGGCTCTCCCCCAGCAACCAGGCTCCTGCCCCCAGCAACCAGGCTCCTCCCCAGCAACCATGCTCCCTCCCAGCAACCTGGCTCCTCCCCAGCAACCAGGCTACCCCCACAGCAACCTGGCTCCCCCCCAGCAACCAGGCTCCCCCCCAGCAACCTGGCTCCCCCCAGCAACCAGGCTCCCCCAGCAACCTGGCTCCCCCCCAGCAACCTGGCTCCCCTGCCAGCTACCAGGCTCCCCCCCAGCAACCATGCTCCCCCCAGCAATCAGGCTCCCCCTCCAGCAACCAGGCTCCCCCCCAGCAACCAGACTCCCCCCCAGCAACCAGGCTCCCCCCCAGCAACCAGGCTCCCCCTAGAGCAACTAGGCTCCCCCCAGCAACCATGCTCCCCCAAGCAACCAGGCTCCCCCCCAGCAACCAGGCTCCCCCCCAGAAACCAGGCTCCCCCCAGCAACCAGGCTCCCCCCAGCAACCAGGCTCCCCCCAGCAACCAAGCTCCCTCCCCAGCAACCAGGCTCCCCCCAAGCAAATAGGCTCCCCCCCAGCAACCAGGCTCCCCCCCAGCAACCAGGCTCCCCCCAGCAACCAGGCTCCCCCCAAGCAACCTGGCTCCCCCCCAGCAACCTGGCTCCCCCCCAGCAACCAGGCTCCCCTTCCAGCAACCAGGCTCCCCCCAGCAACCAGGCTCCCCCCCAGCAACCAGGATCCCCCAAAGCAACCAGGCTCCCCCCCAGCAACCAGGCTGACCCCCCAGCAACCAGCCTCCCCCCAGCAAACAGGCTCCTCCCTCAGCAACCAGGCTCTTCTCCAGCAACCAGGCTCCCACCCCAGCAACCAGGCTCCCCCCCATCAGCCAGGCTCCCCCCCAGCAACCAGGCTCCTATCCAAGCAACCAGGCTCCCTTCGAGCAACCAGGCTCCCCCCCAGCAACCAGGCTCCCACCCCAGCAACCTGGCTCCCCCCCAGCAGCCAGGCTCCCTCCCCCAGCAACCAGGCTCCCCCCAGCAACCTGGCTCCCCCTCAGCAACCAGGCTCTCCCCCAGCAACCAGGCTCCCGCCCCCAGCAACCACGCTCCCCCCCAGCAACCAGGCTCCCCCCCAGCAACCAGGCTCCCCCCCAGCAACCAGGCTCCCCCCCCAGCAACCAGGCTCCCCCCCAGCAACCAGGCTCCCCCCAGCAACCAGGCTCCCCCCCACCAACCAAGCTTCCCCTCAGCAACCAGGCTCCCCCCCAGCAACCAGGCTCCCCTCCAAGCAACCAGGCACCCCCCCAGCAACCAGGCTCCTTCCCAGCCACCAGGCTCCCCCCTCAGCAACCAGGCTCTCCCCCAGCAACCAGGCTCCCGCCCCCAGCAACCAAGCTCCCCCCAGCAACCAGGCTCCCGCCCCCAGCAACCAGGCTCCCCCCCAGCAACCAAGCTCCCCCCAGCAACCAGGCTCCCCCCCACCAACCAGGCTCCCCCCCACCAACCAGGCTCCCCCAGCAAATAGGCTCCCCCCCAGCAACCAGGCTCCCCCCCAGCAACCAGGCTCCCTCCCCCAGCAACCAGGCTCCCCTCAGCAACCAGGCTCCCATCCCAGCAACCAGGCTCCCTTCCAGCAACCAGGCTCCCCCCCAGCAACCAGGCTCCCACCCCAGCAACCAGGCTCCCTCCCCCAGCAACCAGGCTCCCCCCCAGCAACCAGGCTCCCTCCCTCAGCAACCAGGCTCCCCCCCAGCAACCAGGCTCCCCCCCAGCAACCAGGCTCCCCCCCAGCAACCAGGCTCCCCCAGCAACCAGGCTCCCCCCTCAGCAACCAGGCTCTCCCCCAGCAACCAGGCTCCCCCCCAGCAACCAGGCTCCCCCCCAGCAACCAGGCTCTCCCCCAGCAACCAGGCTCCCCCCAGCAACCAGGCTCCCCCCAGCAACCATTCTCCTGCCCCCAGCAACCAGGCTCCCCCCAGCAACCAGGCTCCCGCCCAGCAACCAGGCCCCCCCCCCAGCATCCAGGCTCCCGCCCCCTCCCCTCCAGAGATGCCTCCAATGTGTTTATTAAATTGTAAATGGTTTTATCTGGGTATGTTTTACTTCCCCCTTTGAACCATGTATATAAGGTCCGTTTGTCAGATGTTAGATTGTATAAAATAATATATCATTTTGTTTGGAGGTGCCTACTGCTCAATTTTGTTTGGAGGTGCCTACTGCTCAATTTTGTTTGGAGGTGCCTACTGCTCAATTTTGTTTGGAGGTGCCTACTGCTCAATTTTGTTTGGAGGTACCTACTGCTCAATTTTGTTTGGAGGTGCCTACTGCTTAATTTTGTTTGGAGGTACCTACTGCTCAATTTTGTTTGGAGGTACCTACTGCTCAATTTTGTTTGGAGGTGCCTACTGCTCAATTTTGTTTGGATTTACCTACTGCTCAATTTTGTTTGGAGGTACCTACTGCTCAATTTTGTTTGGAGGTGCCTACTGCTCAATTTTGTTTGGAGGTGCCTACTGCTCAATTTTGTTTGGAGGTACCTACTGCTCAATTTTGTTTGGAGGTGCCTACTGCTCAATTTTGTTTGGAGGTGCCTACTGCTCAATTTTGTTTGGAGGTGCCTACTGCTCAATTTTGTTTGGAGGTGCCTACTGCTCAATTTTGTTTGGAGGTACCTACTGCTCAATTTTGTTTGGAGGTACCTACTGCTCAATTTTGTTTGGAGGTACCTACTGCTCAATTTTGTTTGGAGGTGCCTACTGCTCAATTTTGTTTGGAGGTACCTACTGCTCAATTTTGTTTGGAGGTACCTACTGCTCAATTTTGTTTTGAGGTGCCTACTGCTCAATTTTGTTTGGAGGTGCCTACTGCTCAATTTTGTTTGGAGGTACCTACTGCTCAATTTTGTTTGGAGGTGCCTACTGCTCAATTTTGTTTGGAGGTGCCTACTGCTCAATTTTGTTTGGAGGTACCTACTGCTCAATTTTGTTTGGAGGTACCTACTGTTCAATATTGTTTGGAGGTGCCTAGTGCTCAATTTTGTTTGGAGGTGCCTACTGCTCAATTTTGTTTGGAGGTGCCTTCTGCTCAATTTTGTTTGGAGGTACCTACTGCTCAGTTTTTTTGGAGGTGCCTACTGCTCAATTTTGTTTCGAGGTACCTATGCTCAATTTTCTTTGGAGGTACCTACTGCTCAACTTTGTTTGGAGGTGCCTACTGCTCAATTTTGTTTGGAGGTACCTACTGCTCAATTTTGTTTGGAGGTACCTACTGCTCAATTTTGTTTGGAGGTGCCTACTGCTCAATTTTGTTTGGAGGTGCCTACTGCTCAATTTTGTTTGGAGGTGCCTACTGCTCAATTTTGTTTGGAGGTGCCTACTGCTCAATTTTGTTTGGAGGTGCCTACTGCTCAATTTTCAGGCCAAGCTACTCTAAGAGCCAGTACTTATCAGGACAACTATCCTGTTCTAACTATCCTGTATTATTTCTCACTCTTTTATTTCTCACTGTTATAACTATCTTGTATTATTTCTCACTGTTATAACTATCCTGCATTCTTTCTCACTGTTATAACTATCGTGTATTATTTCTCACTGTGAAACAAAAACCTGTAACTGTTTTGCATGATGGTAGGATTGCTGGTTTCTTTTTCTGTCTCATAAACACGCTAAGATAACAGGGATTATCTTGCTACTCCTACTTACACTTTGGTCACACTTCACAGACACGCACATGCATATATATATATACATACATCTAGGTTTTTCTCCTTTTTCTAAATAGCTCTTGTTCTTTTTTATTTCTTCTATTGTCCATGGGGAAGTGGAAAAGAATCTTTCCTCCGTAAGCCATGCGTGTCGTATGAGGCGACTAAAATGCCGGGAGCAATGGGCTAGTAACCCCTTCTCCTGTATACAATTACTAAAAAAGAGAAGAAGAAAAACTTTATAAAACTGGGTTGCTTAAATGTGCGTGGATGTAGTGCGGATGACAAGAAACAGATGATTGCTGATGTTATGAATGAAAAGAAGTTGGATGTCCTGGCCCTAAGCGAAACAAAGCTGAAGGGGGTAGGAGAGTTTCAGTGGGGGGAAATAAATGGGATTAAATCTGGAGTATCTGAGAGAGTTAGAGCAAAGGAAGGGGTAGCAGTAATGTTAAATGATCAGTTATGGAAGGAGAAAAGAGAATATGAATGTGTAAATTCAAGAATTATGTGGATTAAAGTAAAGGTTGGATGCGAGAAGTGGGTCATAATAAGCGTGCATGCACCTGGAGAAGAGAGGAATGCAGAGGAGAGAGAGAGATTTTGGGAGATGTTAAGTGAATGTATAGGAGCCTTTGAACCAAGTGAGAGAGTAATTGTGGTAGGGGACTTGAATGCTAAAGTAGGAGAAACTTTTAGAGAGGGTGTGGTAGGTAAGTTTGGGGTGCCAGGTGTAAATGATAATGGGAGCCCTTTGATTGAACTTTGTATAGAAAGGGGTTTAGTTATAGGTAATACATACTTTAAGAAAAAGAGGATAAATAAGTATACACGATATGATGTAAGGCGAAATGACAGTAGTTTGTTGGATTATGTATTGGTAGATAAAAGACTGTTGAGTAGACTTCAGGATGTACATGTTTATAGAGGGGCCACAGATATATCAGATCACTTTCTAGTTGTAGCTACACTGAGAGTAAAAGGTAGATGGGATACAAGGAGAATAGAAGCATCAGGGAAGAGAGAGGTGAAGGTTTATAAACTAAAAGAGGAGGCAGTTAGGGTAAGATATAAACAGCTATTGGAGGATAGATGGGCTAATGAGAGCATAGGCAATGGGGTCGAAGAGGTATTGGGTAGGTTTAAAAATGTAGTGTTAGAGTGTTCAGCAGAAGTTTGTGGTTACAGGAAAGTGGGTGCAGGAGGGAAGAGGAGCGATTGGTGGAATGATGATGTAAAGAGAGTAGTAAGGGAGAAAAAGTTAGGGGGCTCTGGTGGCCTGGTGGTTAACGCTCTCGCTTCACACGGTGAGGGCCTGGGTTCGATTCCCAGCCAGAGTAGAAACATTGGACGTGTTTCTTTCCACCTGTTGTCTATGTTCCCCATCAGTAAAATGGGTACCTGGGTGTTAGTCGACTGGTGTGGGTCGCATCCTTGGACACTGACCTAAGGAGGCCTGGTCACAGACCGGGCCGCGGGGGCGTTGACCCCCGGAACTCTCTCCAGATAAACTCCAGATATGAGAAGTTTTTACAAAGTAGAAGTGATGCAAGGAGGGAAGAGTATATGGAGAAAAAGAGAGAAGTTAAGAGAGTGGTGAAGCAATGTAAAAAGAGAGCAAATGAGAGAGTGGGTGAGATGTTATCAACAAATTTTGTTGAAAATAAGAAAAAGTTTTGGAGTGAGATTAACAAGTTAAGAAAGCCTAGAGAACAAATGGATTTGTCAGTTAAAAATAGGAGAGGAGAGTTATTAAATGGAGAGTTAGAGGTATTGGGAAGATGGAAGGAATATTTTGAGGAATTGTTAAATGTTGATGAAGATAGGGAAGCTGTGATTTCGTGTATAGGGCAAGGAGGAATAACATCTTGTAGGAGTGAGGAAGAGCCAGTTGTGAGTGTGGGGGAAGTTCGTGAGGCAGTAGGTAAAATGAAAGGGGGTAAGGCAGCCGGGATTGATGGGATAAAGATAGAAATGTTAAAAGCAGGTGGGGATATAGTTTTGGAGTGGTTGGTTCAATTATTTAATAAATGTATGGAAGAGGGTAAGGTACCTAGGGATTGGCAGAGAGCATGCATAGTTCCTTTGTATAAAGGCAAAGGGGATAAAAGAGAGTGCAAAAATTATAGGGGGATAAGTCTGTTGAGTGTACCTGGTAAAGTGTATGGTAGAGTTATAATTGAAAGAATTAAGAGTAAGACGGAGAATAGGATAGCAGATGAACAAGGAGGCTTTAGGAAAGGTAGGGGGTGTGTGGACCAGGTGTTTACAGTGAAACATATAAGTGAACAGTATTTAGATAAGGCTAAAGAGGTCTTTGTGGCATTTATGGATTTGGAAAAGGCGTATGACAGGGTGGATAGGGGGGCAATGTGGCAGATGTTGCAAGTGTATGGTGTAGGAGGTAGGTTACTGAAAGCAGTGAAGAGTTTTTACGAGGATAGTGAGGCTCAAGTTAGAGTATGTAGGAAAGAGGGAAATTTTTTCCCAGTAAAAGTAGGCCTTAGACAAGGATGTGTGATGTCACCGTGGTTGTTTAATATATTTATAGATGGGGTTGTAAGAGAAGTAAATGCGAGGGTCTTGGCAAGAGGCGTGGAGTTAAAAAATAAAGAATCACACACAAAGTGGGAGTTGTCACAGCTGCTCTTTGCTGATGACACTGTGCTCTTGGGAGATTCTGAAGAGAAGTTGCAGAGATTGGTGGATGAATTTGGTAGGGTGTGCAAAAGAAGAAAATTAAAGGTGAATACAGGAAAGAGTAAGGTTATGAGGATAACAAAAAGATTAGGTGATGAAAGATTGAATATCAGATTGGAGGGAGAGAGTATGGAGGAGGTGAACGTATTCAGATATTTGGGAGTGGACGTGTCAGCGGATGGGTCTATGAAAGATGAGGTGAATCATAGAATTGATGAGGGAAAAAGAGTGAGTGGTGCACTTAGGAGTCTGTGGAGACAAAGAACTTTGTCCTTGGAGGCAAAGAGGGGAATGTATGAGAGTATAGTTTTACCAACGCTCTTATATGGGTGTGAAGCGTGGGTGATGAATGTTGCAGCGAGGAGAAGGCTGGAGGCAGTGGAGATGTCATGTCTGAGGGCAATGTGTGGTGTGAATATAATGCAGAGAATTCGTAGTTTGGAAGTTAGGAGGAGGTGCGGGATTACCAAAACTGTTGTCCAGAGGGCTGAGGAAGGGTTGTTGAGGTGGTTCGGACATGTAGAGAGAATGGAGCGAAACAGAATGACTTCAAGAGTGTATCAGTCTGTAGTGGAAGGAAGGCGGAGTAGGGGTCGGCCTAGGAAGGGTTGGAGGGAGGGGGTAAAGGAGGTTTTGTGTGCGAGGGGCTTGGACTTCCAGCAGGCATGCGTGAGCGTGTTTGATAGGAGTGAATGGAGACAAATGGTTTTTAATACTTGACGTGCTGTTGGAGTGTGAGCAAAGTAACATTTATGAAGGGATTCAGGGAAACCGGCAGGCCGGACTTGAGTCCTGGAGATGGGAAGTACAGTGCCTGCACTCTGAAGGAGGGGTGTTAATGTTGCAGTTTAAAAACTGTAGTGTAAAGCACCCTTCTGGCAAGACAGTGATGGAGTGAATGATGGTGAAAGTTTTTCTTTTTCGGGCCACCCTGCCTTGGTGGGAATCGGCCGGTGTGATAATCAAAAAAAAAAAATATTTCTCACTCTTTTATTTCTCACTGTTATAATTATCCTGTATTATTTCTCACTGTTATAACTATCCTGTATTATTTCTCACTGTTATAACTATCCTGTATTATTTTTCACTGTTATAACTATCCTGTATTATTTCTCACTGTTATAACTATCCTGTATTATTTCTCACTGTTATAACTATCCTGTATTATTTCTCACTGTTATAACTATCCTGTATTATTTCTCACTGTTGTAACTATCCTGTATTATTTCTCACTGTTATAACTATCCTGTATTATTTCTCACTGTTATAACTATCCTGTATTATTTCTCACTGTTATAACTATCCTGTATTATTTCTCACTGTTATAACTATCCTTTTATTATTTCTCACTGTTATAACTATCCTGTATTATTTCTCACTGTTATAACTATCCTGTATTATTTCTCACTGTTATAACTATCCTGTATTATTTCTCACTGTTATAACTATCCTGTATTATTTCTCACTATTATTTCTCCCATCTTCTTCTACAGCAATTGCTACTTTTATTTCTTCCACTGTTAGAAGATGAGGTGGTGGCAGCATACTTCCGAGAAATTAGAGTGCTACCTTCTATTATCTCAAATT
>NW_027196343.1:0-95729 GCF_038502225.1 Cherax quadricarinatus | reverse complement strand
CTGTCTACCAACCTACTGCCATAGGACGGAAGTACCTCCCTGGGCTGTTGCTATCTACCGACCTACTACCACAGGACGGTAGTACCTCCCTGGGCTGTTGCTTTCTACCAACCTAAAAACACGATGGTAGTACCTCCCTGGGCTGTTGCTGTCTACCAGCCTACTAACACGACGGTAGTACCTCCCTGGGCTGTTGCTATCAACCCACTACCACAGGACGGTAGTACCTTCCTGGTCGGTTGCTGTCTACCAACCCACTACCACAGGACGGTAGTACCTCCCTGGGCTGTTGCTGTCTACCAACCTACTACCACAGGACGGTAGTACCTCCCTGGGCTGTTGCTGTCTACCAACCTACTACCACAGGACGGTAGTACCTCCCTGGGCTGTTGCTGTCTACCAACCCACTACCACAGGACGGTAGTACCTCCCTGGGCTGTTGCTGTCTACCAACCTACTACCACAGGACGGTAGTACCTCCCTGGGCTGTTGCTGTCTACCGACCTACTACCACAGGACAGTAGTACCTCCCTGGGCTGTTGCTGTCTACCAACCTACTGCCACAGGACGGTAGTACCACCCTGGGCTGTTGCTGTCTACCGACCTACTACCACAGGACGGTAGTACAACCCTGGGCTCTTGCTGTCTACCAACCTACTACCACAGGACGGTAGTACCTCCCTGAACTGTTGCTGTCTACCAAGCTACTACCACAGGACGGTAGTACCTCCCTTTGCTGTTGTTGTCTACCAACCTACTACCACAGGACGGTAGTACCTCCCTGGGCGGTTGCTGTCTACCAACCTACTACCACAGGACGGTAGTACCTCCCTGGGCTGTTGCTGTCTACCAACCTACTACCACAGGACGGTAGTACCTCCCTGGGCTGTTGCTGTCTACCAACCCACTACCACAGGACGGTAGTACCTCCCTGGGCTGTTGCTGTCTACCAACCTACTACCACAGGACGGTAGTACCTCCCTGGGTGGTTGCTGTCTACCAACCTACTACCACAGGCCGGTAGTACCTCCCTGGTTGCTGTCTACCAACCTACTACCACAGGACGGTAGTACCTCCCTGGGCTGGTTGCTGTCTACCAACCTACTACCACAGGACGGTAGTACCTCCCTGGGCCTCCCTGGTTGCTGTCTACCAACCTACTACCACAGGACGGTAGTACCTCCCTGGGCTGGTTGCTGTCTACCAACCTACTACCACAGGACGGTAGTACCTCCCTGGGCTGGTTGCTGTCTACCAACCTACTACCACAGGACGGTAGTACCTCCCTGGGCGGTTGCTGTCTACCAACCTACTACCACAGGACGGTAGTACCTCCCTGGGCTGGTTGCTGTCTACCAACCTACTACCACAGGACGGTAGTACCTCCCTGGGCTGGTTGCTGTCTACCAACCTACTACCACAGGACGGTAGTACCTCCCTGGGCTGGTTGCTGTCTACCAACCTACTACCACAGGACGGTAGTACCTCCCTGGGCTGGTTGCTCTCTACCAACCCACTACCACAGGACGGTAGTACCTCCCTGGGCTGTTGCTATCTACCGACCTACTACCACAGGACGGTAGTACCTCCCTGGGCTGTTGCTTTCTACCAACCTACTAACACGATGGTAGTACCTCCCTGGGCTGTTGCTGTCTACCAGCCTACTAACACGACGGTAGTACCTCCCTGGGCTGTTGCTATCAACCCACTACCACAGGACGGTATTACCTTCCTGGTTGGATGCTGTCTACCAACCCACTACCACAGGACGGTAGTACCTCCCTGGGCGGTTGCTGTCTACCAACCTACTTCCACAGGACGGTAGTACCTCCCTGGGCTGTTGCTGTCTACCAACCTACTACCACAGGACGGTAGTACCTCCCTGGGCTGTTGCTGTCTACCAACCTACTACCACAGGACGGTAGTACCTCCCTGGGCTGTTGCTGTCTACCAACCTACTACCACAGGACGGTAGTACCTCCCTGGGTGGTTGCTTTCTACCAACCTACTACCACAGGACGGTAGTACCTCCCTGGGCTGTTGCTGTCTACCAACCTACTACCACAGGACGGTAGTACCTCCCTGGGCTGGTTGCTGTCTACCAACCTACTACCACAGGACGGTAGTACCTCCCTGGGCTGGTTGCTGTCTACCAACCTACTACCATAGGACGGAAGTACCTCCCTGGGCTGTTGCTGTCTACCAACCTACTACCACAGGACGGTAGTACCTCCCTGGGCTGTTGGTGTCTACCAACCTACTACCACAGGACGGTAGTACCTCCCTGGGCTGGTTGCTATCTACCAACCTACTACCACAGGACGGTAGTACCTCCCTGGGCTGTTGCTGTCTACCAACCTACTACCACAGGACGGTAGTACCTCCCTGGGCTGTTGCTGTCTACCGACCTACTACCACAGGACGGTAGTACAACCCTGGGCTCTTGCTGTCTACCAACCTACTACCACAGGAACGGTAGTACCTCCCTGAACTGTTGCTGTCTACCAAGCTACTACCACAGGACGGTAGTACCTCCCTTTGCTGCTGTTGTCTACCAACCTACTACCACATTACGGCAGTACCACCATGGGTTGTTGCTGTCTTACGACCAACTACCACAGGACGGTAGTACCTCCCTGGGCTGTTGCTGTCTACCAACCTACTACCACAGGACGGTAGTACCTCCCATGGCTGTTGCTGTCTACCAACCTACTACCACAGGACGGTAGTACCTCCCATGGCTGTTGCTTTCTACCAACCTACCATAGAACGGTAGTACCTCCCTGGTCTGTTGCCGTCTACCAACCTACTGCCATAGGACGGAAGTACCTCCCTGGGCTGTTGCTATCTACCGACCTACTACCACAGGACGGTAGTACCTCCCTGGGCTGTTGCTTTCTACCAACCTAAAAACACGATGGTAGTACCTCCCTGGGCTGTTGCTGTCTACCAACCTACTTCCACATGACGGTAGTACCTCCCTGGGCTGTTGCTGTCTACCAACCTACTTCCACATGACGGTAGTACCTCCCTGGGCGGTTGCTGTCTACCAACCTACTTCCACATGACGGTAGTACCTCCCTGGGCTGTTGCTGTCTACCAACCTACTACCACAGGACAGTAGTACCTGCCTGGGCTGTTGCTGTCTACCGACCTACTACCACAGGACGGTAGTACAACCCTGGGCTGTAGCTGTCTACCAACCTACTACCACAGGACGGTAGTACAACCCCGGGCTGTAGCTCTCTACTGCCCTACTCCAACAGGACGGTAGTACCACCATGGGCTGTTGCTCTCTACCAACCTACTACCACAGGACGGTAGTACCTACCTGGGCTGTTGCTGTCTACCGACCTACTATCACAGGACGGTAGTACCACCCTGGGCGGTTGCTGTCTACCAACCTGCTACCATAGGACGGTAGTACCTCCCTGGGCTGTTGCTGTCTACCGACCTACTACCACAGGACAGTAGTACCTCCCTGGGCTGTTGCTGTCTACCAACCTACTGCCACAGGACGGTAGTACCACCCTGGGCTGTTGCTGTCTACCGACCTACTACCACAGGACGGTAGTACCTCCCTGAACTGTTGATGTCTACCAAGCTACTACCACAGGACGGTAGTACCTCCCATGGCTGTTGCTGTCTACCAACCTACTACCACAGGACGGTAGTACCTCCCTGGGCTGTTGCTGTCTACCAACCTACTACCACAGGACGGTAGTACCTCCCTGGGCTGTTGCTGTCTACCAACCTACTACCACAGGACGGTAGTACCTCCCTGGGCTGTTGCTGTCTACCAACCTACTACCACAGGACGGTAGTACCTCCCTGGGCTGTTGCTGTCTACCAACCTACTACCACAGGACGGTAGTACCTCCCTGGGCTGTTGCTGTCTACCAACCTACTACCACAGGACGGTAGTACCTCCCTGGGCTGTTGCTGTCTACCAACCTACTACCACAGGACGGTAGTACCTCCCTGGGCTGTTGCTGTCTACCAACCCACTACCACAGGACGGTAGTACCTCCCTGGGCTGTTGCTGTCTACCAACCCACTACCACAGGACGGTAGTACCTCCCTGGGCTGTTGCTGTCTACCAACCCACTACCACAGGACGGTAGTACCTCCCTGGGCTGTTGCTGTCTACCAACCTACTACCACAGGACGGTAGTACCTCCCTGGGCTGTTGCTGTCTACCGACCCACTACCACAGGACGGTAGTACCTCCCTGGGAGGTTGCTGTCTACCAACCTACTATCACAGGACGGTAGTACCTCCCTGGGCGGTTGCTGTCTACCAACCTACTATCACAGGTCGGTAGTACCTCCCTGGACGGTTGCTGTCTACCAACCTACTATCACAGGACGGTAGTACCTCCCTGGACGGTTGCTGTCTACCAACCTACTATCACAGGACGGTAGTACCTCCCTGGGAGGTTGCTGTCTACCAACCTACTATCACAGGACGGTAGTACCTCCCTGGGAGGTTGCTGTCTACCAACCTACTATCACAGGACGGTAGTACCTCCCTGGACGGTTGCTGTCTACCAACCTACTATCACAGGACGGTAGTACCTCCCTGGGCGGTTCCTGTCTACCAACCTACTATCACAGGACGGTAGTACCTCCCTGGGAGGCTGCTGTCTACCAACCTACTATCACAGGACGGTAGTACCTCCCTGGGCGGTAGCTGTCTACCAACCTACTATCACAGGACGGTAGTACCTCCCTGGGAGGTTGCTGTCTACCAACCTACTATCACAGGACGATAGTACCTCCCTGGGCGGTTGCTGTCTACCAACCTACTATCACAGGACGGTAGTACCTCCCTGGGCGGTTGCTGTCTACCAACCTACTATTAAAGGACGGTAGTACCTCCCTGGGCGGTTGTTGTCTACCAACCTACTATCACAGGACGGTAGTACCTTCCTTGGTGGTTGCTGTCTACCAACCTACTATCACAGGACGGTAGTACCTCCCTGGGAGGTTGCTGTCTACCAACCTACTATCACAGGACGGTAGTACCTCCCTGGACGGTTGCTGTCTACCAACCTACTATCACAGGACGGTAGTACCTCCCTGGGCGGTTGCTGTCTACCAACCTACTATCACAGGACGGTAGTACCTCCCTGGGCGGTTGCTGTCTACCAACCTACTATCACAGGACGGTAGTACCTCCCTGGGCGGTTGCTGTCTACCAACCTACTATCACAGGACGGTAGTACCTCCCTGGGAGGTTGCTGTCTACCAACCTACTATCACAGGACGGTAGTACCTCCCTGGGCGGTTGCTGTCTACCAACCTACTATCACAGGACGGTAGTACCTCCCTGGGAGGTTGCTGTCTACCAACCTACTATCACAGGACGATAGTACCTCCCTGGGCGGTTGCTGTCTACCAACCTACTATCACAGGACGGTAGTACCTCCCTGGGCGGTTGCTGTCTACCAACCTACTATCACAGGACGGTAGTACCTCCCTGGGAGGTTGCTGTCTACCAACCTACTATCACAGGACGGTAGTACCTCCCTGGGCGGTTGCTGTCTACCAACCTACTATCACAGGACGGTAGTACCTCCCTGGACGGTTGCTGTCTACCAACCTACTATCACAGGACGGTAGTACCTCCCTGGGCGGTTGCTGTCTACCAACCTACTATCACAGGACGGTAGTTCCTCCCTGGGCGGTTGCTGTCTACCAACCTACTATCACAGGACGGTAGTACCTCCCTGGACGGTTGCTGTCTACCAACCTACTATCACAGGACGGTAGTACATCCCTGGGCGGTTGCTGTCTACCATCCTACTATCAAAGGACGGTAGTACCTCCCTGGGCGGTTGCTGTCTACCAACCTACTATCACAGGACGGTAGTACCTCCCTGGGCGGTTGCTGTCTACCAACCTACTATCACAGGACGGTAGTACCTCCCTGGGCGGTTGCTGTCTACCAACCTACTATCACAGGACGGTAGTACCTCCCTGGACGGTTGCTGTCTACCAACCTACTATCACAGGACGGTAGTACCTCCCTGGGCGATTGCTGTCTACCAACCTACTATCACAGGACGGTAGTACCTCCCTGGGCGGTTGCTGTCTACCAACCTACTATCACAGGACGGTAGTACCTCCCTGGGCGGTTGCTGTCTACCACCCTACTATCACAGGACGGTAGTACCTCCCTGGGCGGTTGCTGTCTTCCAACCTACTATCACAGGACGGTAGTACCTCCCTGGGCGGTTGCTGTCTACCAACCTACTATCACTGGACGGTAGTACCTCCCTGGGCGGTTGCTGTCTACCAACCTACTATCACAGGACGGTAGTACCTCCCTGGGCGCTTGCTGTCTACCAACCTACTATCACAGGACGGTAGTACCTCCCTGGGCGGTTGCTGTCTACCAACCTACTATCACAGGACGGTAGTACCTCCCTGGGAGGTTGCTGTCTACCAACCTACTATCACAGGACGGTAGTACCTCCCTGGGCGGTTGCTGTCTACCAACCTACTATCACAGGACGGTAGTACCTCCCTGGGCGGTTGCTGTCTACCAACCTACTATCACAGGACGGTAGTACCTCCCTGGGCGGTTGCTGTCTACCAACCTACTATCACAGGACGGTAGTACCTCCCTGGGCGGTTGCTGTCTACCAACCTACTATCACAGGACGGTAGTACCTCCCTGGGCGGTTGCTGTCTACCAACCTACTATCACAGGACGGTAGTACCTCCCTGGGAGGTTCCTGTCTACCAACCTACTATCACAGGACGATAGTACCTCCCTGGGCGGTTGCTGTCTACCAACCTACTATCACAGGACGGTAGTACCTCCCTGGGCGGTTGCTGTCTACCAACCTACTATCACAGGACGGTAGTACCTCCCTGGGCGGTTGCTGTCTACCAACCTACTATCACAGGACGGTAGTACTTCCCTGGGCGGTTGCTGTCTACCAACCTACTATCACAGGACGGTAGTACCTCCCTGGGCGGTTGATGTCTACCAACCTACTATCAAAAGACGGTAGTTCCTCCCTGGGAGGTTGCTGTCTACCAACCTACTATCACAGGACGGTAGTACCTCCCTGGGCGGTTGCTGTCTACCAACCTACTATCACAGGTTGGTAGTACCTCCCTGGGACGGTTGCTGTCTACCAACCTACTATCACAGGACGGTAGTACCTCCCTGGGCGGGTGCTGTCTACCGACCTACTATCACAGGACGGTAGTACCTCCCTGGGCGGTTGCTGTCTACCAACCTACTATCACAGGACGGTAGTACCTCCCTGGGCGGTTGCTGTCTACCAACCTACTATCACAGGACGGTAGTACCTCCCTGGGCGGTTGCTGTCTACCAACCTACTATCACAGGACGGTAGTACCTCCCTGGGCGGTTGCTGTCTACCAACCTACTATCACAGGACGGTAGTACCTCCCTGGGCGGTTGCTGTCTACCAACCTACTATCACAGGACGGTAGTACCTACCTGGGCGGTTGCTGTCTACCAACCTACTATCACAGGACGGTAGTACCTCCCTGGGCGGTTGCTGTCTACCAACCTACTATCACAGGACGGTAGTACCTCCCTGGGCGGTTGCTGTCTACCAACTTACTATCACAGGACAGTAGTACCTCCCTGGGCGGTTGCTGTCTACCAACCTACTATCACAGGACGGTAGTACCTCCCTGGGCGGTTGCTGTCTACCAACCTACTATCAAAGGACGGTAGTACCTTCCTGGCCGGTTGCTGTCTACCAACCTACTATCACAGGACGGTAGTACCTCCCTGGGCGGTTGCTGTCTACCAACCTACTATCACAGGACGGTACTACCTTCCTGGGTGGTTGCTGTCTACCAACCTACTATCACAAGACGGTAGTACCTCCCTGGGCGGTTGCTGTCTACCAACCTACTATCACAGGACGGTAGTACCTCCCTGGGCTGTTGCTATCTACCAACCTACTATCACAGGACGGTAGTACCTCCCTGGGCTGTTGCTGTCTACCAACCTACTATCACAGGACGGTAGTACCTCCCTGGGCGGTTGCTGTCTACCAACCTACTATCACAGGACGGTAGAACCTTCCTGGGCGGTTGCTGTCTACCAACCTACTATCACAGGAGGGTAGTACCTCCCTGGGCGGTTGCTGTCTACCAACCTACTATCACAGGACGGTAGTACCTCCCTGGGCGATTGCTGTCTACCAACCTACTATCACAGGACGGTAGTACCTCCCTGGGCGGTTGCTGTCTACCAACCTACTATCACAGGACGGTAGTACTTCCCTGGGCGGTTGTTGTCTACCAACCTACTATCACAGGACGGTAGTACCTCCCTGGGCGGTTGCTGTCTACCAACCTACTATCACTTGACGGTAGTATCTCCCTGGGAGGTTGCTGTCTACCAACCTACTATCACAGGACGGTAGTACCTCCCTGGACGGTTGCTGTCTACCAACCTACTATCACAGGACGGTAGTACCTTCCTGGGAGGTTGCTGTCTACCAACCTACTATCACAGGACGGTAGTACCTCCCTGGGCGGTTGCTGTCTACCAACCTACTATCACAGGTCAGTAGTACCTCCCTGGGCGGTTGCTGTCTACCAACCTACTATCACAGGACGGTAGTACCTCCCTGGGAGGTTGCTGTCTACCAACCTACTATCACAGGACGGTAGTACCTTCGTGAGTGGTTGCTGTCTACCAACCTACTATCACAGGACGGTAGTACCTTCCTGGGAGGTTGCTGTCTACCAACCTACTATCACAGGACGGTAGTACCTCCCTGGGCGGTTGCTGTCTACCAACCTACTATCACAGGACGGTAGTACCTCCCTGGGCGGTTGCTGTCTACCAACCTACTATCACAGGACGGTAGTACCTCCCTGGGCGGTTGCTGTCTACCAACCTACTATCACAGGAAGGTAGAACCTTCCTGGGCGGTTGCTGTCTACCAACCTACTATCACAGGAAGGTAGTACCTCCCTGAACGGTTGCTGTCTACCAACCTACTATCACAGGACGGTAGTACCTCCCTGGACGGTTGCTGTCTACCAACCTACTATCACAGGACGGTAGTACCTCCCTGGGCGGTTGCTGTCTACCAACCTACTATCACAGGACGGTAGTACCTCCCTGGACGGTTGCTGTCTACCAACCTACTATCACAGGACGGTAGTACCTCCCTGGGCGGTTGCTGTCTACCAACCTACTATCACAGGACGGTAGTACCTCCCTGGGAGGTTGCTGTCTACCAACCTACTATCACAGGACGGTAGTACCTCCCTGGGAGGTTGCTCTCTACCAACCTACTATCACAGGACGGTAGTACTTCCCTGGGCGGTTGCTGTCTACCAACCTACTATCACAGGACGGTAGTACCTCCCTGGGCGGTTGCTGTCTACCAACCTACTATCATTGGACGGTAGTATCTCCCTGGGAGGTTGTTGTCTACCAACCTACTATCACAGGACGGTAGTACCTCCCTGGGCGGTAGCTGTCTACCAACCTACAATCACAGGTCGGTAGTACCTTGGTTGCTGTCTACCAACCTACTACCACAGGACGGTAGTACCTCCCTGGGTGGTTGCTGTCTACCAACCTACTACCACAGGAAGATAGTACCACCCTGGGTGGTTGCTGTCAACCAACCTACTACCACAGGATGGTAGTACCTCCCTGGGTGGTTGCTGTCTACCAACCTACTACCACAGGACGGTAGTACCTCCCTGGGTGGTTGCTGTCTACCAACCTACTACCACAGGACGGTAGTACCTCCCTGGGTGGTTGCTGTCTACCAACCTACTACCACAGGACGGTAGTACCTCCCTGGGTGGTTGCTGTCTACCAACCTACTACCACAGGACGGTAGTACCTCCCTGGGTGGTTGCTGTCTACCAACCTACTACCACAGGACGGTAGTACCTCCCTGGGTGGTTGCTGTCTACCAACCTACTACCACAGGACGGTAGTACCTCCCTGGGTGGTTGCTGTCTACCAACCTACTACCACAGGACGGTAGTACCTCCCTGGGTGGTTGCTGTCTACCAACCTACTACCACAGGACGGTAGTACCTCCCTGGGTGGTTGCTGTCTACCAACCTACTACCACAGGACGGTAGTACCTCCCTGGGTGGTTGCTGTCTACCAACCTACTACCACAGGACGGTAGTACCTCCCTGGGTGGTTGCTGTCTACCAACCTACTACCACAGGACGGTAGTACCTCCCTGGGTGGTTGCTGTCTACCAACCTACTACCACAGGACGGTAGTACCTCCCTGGGTGGTTGCTGTCTACCAACCTACTACCACAGGACGGTAGTACCTCCCTGGGTGGTTGCTGTCTACCAACCTACTACCACAGGACGGTAGTACCTCCCTGGGTGGTTGCTGTCTACCAACCTACTACCACAGGACGGTAGTACCTCCCTGGGTGGTTGCTGTCTACCAACCTACTACCACAGGACGGTAGTACCTCCCTGGGTGGTTGCTGTCTACCAACCTACTACCACAGGACGGTAGTACCTCCCTGGGTGGTTGCTGTCTACCAACCTACTACCACAGGACGGTAGTACCTCCCTGGGTGGTTGCTGTCTACCAACCTACTACCACAGGACGGTAGTACCTCCCTGGGTGGTTGCTGTCTACCAACCTACTACCACAGGACGGTAGTACCTCCCTGGGTGGTTGCTGTCTACCAACCTACTACCACAGGACGGTAGTACCTCCCTGGGTGGTTGCTGTCTACCAACCTACTACCACAGGACGGTAGTACCTCCCTGGGTGGTTGCTGTCTACCAACCTACTACCACAGGACGGTAGTACCTCCCTGGGTGGTTGCTGTCTACCAACCTACTACCACAGGACGGTAGTACCTCCCTGGGTGGTTGCTGTCTACCAACCTACTACCACAGGACGGTAGTACCTCCCTGGGTGGTTGCTGTCTACCAACCTACTACCACAGGACGGTAGTACCTCCCTGGGTGGTTGCTGTCTACCAACCTACTACCACAGGACGGTAGTACCTCCCTGGGTGGTTGCTGTCTACCAACCTACTACCACAGGACGGTAGTACCTCCCTGGGTGGTTGCTGTCTACCAACCTACTACCACAGGACGGTAGTACCTCCCTGGGTGGTTGCTGTCTACCAACCTACTACCACAGGACGGTAGTACCTCCCTGGGTGGTTGCTGTCTACCAACCTACTACCACAGGATGGTAGTACCTCCCTGGGTGGTTGCTGTCTACCAACCTACTACCACAGGACGGTAGTACCTCCCTGGGTGGTTGCTGTCTACAACCTACTACCACAGGATGGTAGTACCTCCCTGGGTGGTTGCTGTCTACTATCCTACTACCACAGGATGGTAGTACCTCCCTCGGTGGTTGTTGTCTACCAACCTACTACCACAGGATGGTAGTACCTCCCTGGGTGGTTACTGTCTACCAACCTACTACCACAGGACGGTAGTACCTCCCTGGGTGGTTGCTGTCTACCAACCTACTACCACAGGACGGTAGTACCTCCCTGGGTGGTTGCTGTCTACCAACCTACTACCACAGGACGGTAGTACCTCCCTGGGTGGTTGCTGTCTACCAACCTACTACCACAGGACGGTAGTACCTCCCTGGGTGGTTGCTGTCTACCAACCTACTACCACAGGACGGTAGTACCTCCCTGGGTGGTTGCTGTCTAGCAACCTACACCACAGGATGGTAGTACCTCCCTGGGTGGTTGCTGTCTACCAACCTACTACCACAGGACGGTAGTACCTCCCTGGGTGGTTGCTGTCTACCAACCTACTACCACAGGACGGTAGTACCTCCCTGGGTGGTTGCTGTCTACCAACCTACTACCACAGGACGGTAGTACCTCCCTGGGTGGTTGCTGTCTACCAACCTACTACCACAGGACGGTAGTACCTCCCTGGGTGGTTGCTGTCTACCAACCTACTACCACAGGACGGTAGTACCTCCCTGGGTGGTTGCTGTCTACCAACCTACTACCACAGGACGGTAGTACCTCCCTGGGTGGTTGCTGTCTACCAACCTACTACCACAGGACGGTAGTACCTCCCTGGGTGGTTGCTGTCTACCAACCTACTACCACAGGACGGTAGTACCTCCCTGGGTGGTTGCTGTCTACCAACCTACTACCACAGGACGGTAGTACCTCCCTGGGTGGTTGCTGTCTACCAACCTACTACCACAGGACGGTAGTACCTCCCTGGGTGGTTGCTGTCTACCAACCTACTACCACAGGACGGTAGTACCTCCCTGGGTGGTTGCTGTCTACCAACCTACTACCACAGGACGGTAGTACCTCCCTGGGTGGTTGCTGTCTACCAACCTACTACCACAGGACGGTAGTACCTCCCTGGGTGGTTGCTGTCTACCAACCTACTACCACAGGACGGTAGTACCTCCCTGGGTGGTTGCTGTCTACCAACCTACTACCACAGGACGGTAGTACCTCCCTGGGTGGTTGCTGTCTACCAACCTACTACCACAGGACGGTAGTACCTCCCTGGGTGGTTGCTGTCTACCAACCTACTACCACAGGACGGTAGTACCTCCCTGGGTGGTTGCTGTCTACCAACCTACTACCACAGGACGGTAGTACCTCCCTGGGTGGTTGCTGTCTACCAACCTACTACCACAGGACGGTAGTACCTCCCTGGGTGGTTGCTGTCTACCAACCTACTACCACAGGACGGTAGTACCTCCCTGGGTGGTTGCTGTCTACCAACCTACTACCACAGGACGGTAGTACCTCCCTGGGTGGTTGCTGTCTACCAACCTACTACCACAGGACGGTAGTACCTCCCTGGGTGGTTGCTGTCTACCAACCTACTACCACAGGACGGTAGTACCTCCCTGGGTGGTTGCTGTCTACCAACCTACTACCACAGGACGGTAGTACCTCCCTGGGTGGTTGCTGTCTACCAACCTACTACCACAGGACGGTAGTACCTCCCTGGGTGGTTGCTGTCTACCAACCTACTACCACAGGACGGTAGTACCTCCCTGGGTGGTTGCTGTCTACCAACCTACTACCACAGGACGGTAGTACCTCCCTGGGTGGTTGCTGTCTACCAACCTACTACCACAGGACGGTAGTACCTCCCTGGGTGGTTGCTGTCTACCAACCTACTACCACAGGACGGTAGTACCTCCCTGGGTGGTTGCTGTCTACCAACCTACTACCACAGGACGGTAGTACCTCCCTGGGTGGTTGCTGTCTACCAACCTACTACCACAGGACGGTAGTACCTCCCTGGGTGGTTGCTGTCTACCAACCTACTACCACAGGACGGTAGTACCTCCCTGGGTGGTTGCTGTCTACCAACCTACTACCACAGGACGGTAGTACCTCCCTGGGTGGTTGCTGTCTACCAACCTACTACCACAGGACGGTAGTACCTCCCTGGGTGGTTGCTGTCTACCAACCTACTACCACAGGACGGTAGTACCTCCCTGGGTGGTTGCTGTCTACCAACCTACTACCACAGGACGGTAGTACCTCCCTGGGTGGTTGCTGTCTACCAACCTACTACCACAGGACGGTAGTACCTCCCTGGGTGGTTGCTGTCTACCAACCTACTACCACAGGACGGTAGTACCTCCCTGGGTGGTTGCTGTCTACCAACCTACTACCACAGGACGGTAGTACCTCCCTGGGTGGTTGCTGTCTACCAACCTACTACCACAGGACGGTAGTACCTCCCTGGGTGGTTGCTGTCTACCAACCTACTACCACAGGACGGTAGTACCTCCCTGGGTGGTTGCTGTCTACCAACCTACTACCACAGGACGGTAGTACCTCCCTGGGTGGTTGCTGTCTACCAACCTACTACCACAGGACGGTAGTACCTCCCTGGGTGGTTGCTGTCTACCAACCTACTACCACAGGACGGTAGTACCTCCCTGGGTGGTTGCTGTCTACCAACCTACTACCACAGGACGGTAGTACCTCCCTGGGTGGTTGCTGTCTACCAACCTACTACCACAGGACGGTAGTACCTCCCTGGGTGGTTGCTGTCTACCAACCTACTACCACAGGACGGTAGTACCTCCCTGGGTGGTTGCTGTCTACCAACCTACTACCACAGGACGGTAGTACCTCCCTGGGTGGTTGCTGTCTACCAACCTACTACCACAGGACGGTAGTACCTCCCTGGGTGGTTGCTGTCTACCAACCTACCACCACAGGACGGTAGTACCTCCCTGGGTGGTTGCTGTCTACCAACCTACTACCACAGGACGGTAGTACCTCCCTGGGTGGTTGCTGTCTACCAACCTACTACCACAGGACGGTAGTACCTCCCTGGGTGGTTGCTGTCTACCAACCTACTACCACAGGACGGTAGTACCTCCCTGGGTGGTTGCTGTCTACCAACCTACTACCACAGGACGGTAGTACCTCCCTGGGTGGTTGCTGTCTACCAACCTACTACCACAGGACGGTAGTACCTCCCTGGGTGGTTGCTGTCTACCAACCTACTACCACAGGACGGTAGTACCTCCCTGGGTGGTTGCTGTCTACCAACCTACTACCACAGGACGGTAGTACCTCCCTGGGTGGTTGCTGTCTACCAACCTACTACCACAGGACGGTAGTACCTCCCTGGGTGGTTGCTGTCTACCAACCTACTACCACAGGACGGTAGTACCTCCCTGGGTGGTTGCTGTCTACCAACCTACTACCACAGGACGGTAGTACCTCCCTGGGTGGTTGCTGTCTACCAACCTACTACCACAGGACGGTAGTACCTCCCTGGGTGGTTGCTGTCTACCAACCTACTACCACAGGACGGTAGTACCTCCCTGGGTGGTTGCTGTCTACCAACCTACTACCACAGGACGGTAGTACCTCCCTGGGTGGTTGCTGTCTACCAACCTACTACCACAGGACGGTAGTACCTCCCTGGGTGGTTGCTGTCTACCAACCTACTACCACAGGACGGTAGTACCTCCCTGGGTGGTTGCTGTCTACCAACCTACTACCACAGGACGGTAGTACCTCCCTGGGTGGTTGCTGTCTACCAACCTACTACCACAGGACGGTAGTACCTCCCTGGGTGGTTGCTGTCTACCAACCTACTACCACAGGACGGTAGTACCTCCCTGGGTGGTTGCTGTCTACCAACCTACTACCACAGGACGGTAGTACCTCCCTGGGTGGTTGCTGTCTACCAACCTACTACCACAGGACGGTAGTACCTCCCTGGGTGGTTGCTGTCTACCAACCTACTACCACAGGACGGTAGTACCTCCCTGGGTGGTTGCTGTCTACCAACCTACTACCACAGGACGGTAGTACCTCCCTGGGTGGTTGCTGTCTACCAACCTACTACCACAGGACGGTAGTACCTCCCTGGGTGGTTGCTGTCTACCAACCTACTACCACAGGACGGTAGTACCTCCCTGGGTGGTTGCTGTCTACCAACCTACTACCACAGGACGGTAGTACCTCCCTGGGTGGTTGCTGTCTACCAACCTACTACCACAGGACGGTAGTACCTCCCTTTAACCCAGGTTAATTAAGCTAAATTATGCAAAAATAAGGAAAGTAATTACTTTAAACTGAGTTAATTTCAGTGGTGAACTGTCTCTACTAACAAACTGCAAAGATAAATTTAAAACTGGAAATATAAATTAGTTTAAGTTTTTATAACGTCGGTAGTTTCCCATCAAGGTACGGTGACCCGAGAAAGAAGAAGCACTTTCATTATCATTCACTCTATCACTGTCTTGCCTGAGGTGTACTGGCACTACAGTTTATCTGCAACATTAACACTCAGAGTGCAGGTACTGTACGTACCACCTCCAGGACACTTTCAGAGTGCACGTACTGTACGTACCACCTCCAGGACACCTTCAGAGTTCACGTACTGTACGTACCACCTCCAGGACACCTTCAGAGTGCAGGTACTGTACTTCCCACCTCCAGGACATCTTCAGAGTGCAGGTACTGTACTTCCCACCTCCAGGACACCTTCAGAGTGCAGGTACTGTACTTACCACCTCCAGGACACCTTCAGAGTGCAGGTACTGTACTTACCACCTCCAGGACACCTTCAGAGTGCAGGTACTGTACGTACCACCTCCAGGACACCTTCAGAGTGCACGTACTGTACGTACCACCTCCAGGACACCATCAGAGTGCAGGTACTGTACGTACCACCTCCAGGACACCATCAGAGTGCAGGTACTGTACGTACCACCTCCAGGACACCTTCAGAGTGCACGTACTGTACGTACCACCTCCAGCACTCCTTCAGAGTGCAGGTACTGTACTTCCCACCTCCACCACTCCTTCAGAGTGCAGGTACTGTACTTCCCACCTCCACCACTCCTTCAGAGTGCAGGTACTGTACTTAACACCTCCACCACTCCTTCAGAGTGCAGGTACTGTACTTCCTACCTCCACCACTCCTTCAGAGTGCAGGTACTGTACTTCCCACCTCCACCATTCCTTCAGAGTGCAGGTACTGTACTTACCACCTCCACCACTCCTTCAGAGTGCAGGTACTGTACTTACCACCTCCACCACTCCTTCAGAGTGCAGGTACTGTGCTTACCACCTCCACCACTCCTTCAGAGTGCAGGTACTGTACTTCCCACCTCCACCACACCTTCAGAGTGCAGGTACTGTACTTCCCACCTCCACCACTCCTTCAGAGTGCAGGTACTGTACTTCCCACCTCCACCACTCCTTCAGAGTGCAGGGACTGTACTTCCCACCTCCACCACCACTCCTTCAGAGTGCAGTTACTGTACTTCCCACCTCCAGGACACCTTCAGAGTGCAGGTACTGTACTTACCACCTCCACCACTCCTTCAGAGTGCAGGTACTGTACTTCCCACCTCCACCACTCCTTCAGAGTGCAGGTACTGTACTTCCCACCTCCACCACTCCTTCAGAGTGCAGGTACTGTACTTCCCACCTCACCACCACCCCCTTCAGAGTGCAGGTACTGTACTTCCCACCTCCACCACTCCTTCAGAGTGCAGGTACTGTACTTCCCACCTCCACCACTCCTTCAGAGTGCAGGTACTGTACTTCCCACCTCCACCACTCCTTCAGAGTGCAGGTACTGTACTTCCCACCTCACTCCTTCAGAGTGCAGGTACTGTACTTCCCACCTCCACCACTCCTTCAGAGTGCAGGTACTGTACTTCCCACCTCCACCACTCCTTCAGAGTGCAGGTACTGTACTTCCCACCTCCACCCTCCTTCAGAGTGCAGGTACTGTACTTCCCACCTCCACCACTCCTTCAGAGTGCAGGTACTGTACTTCCCACCTCCACCACTCCTTCAGAGTGCAGGTACTGTACTTCCCACCTCCACCACCCATCCTTCAGAGTGCAGGTACTGTACTTCCCACCTCCACCACTCCTTCAGAGTGCAGGTACTGTACTTCCCACCTCACCCTCCTTCAGAGTGCAGGTACTGTACTTCCCACCTCCACCACTCCTTCAGAGTGCAGGTACTGTACTTCCCACCTCCACCACTCCTTCAGAGTGCAGGTACTGTACTTCCCACCTCCACCACTCCTTCAGAGTGCAGGTACTGTACTTCCCACCTCCACCACTCCTTCAGAGTGCAGGTACTGTACTTCCCACCTCCACCACTCCTTCAGAGTGCAGGTACTGTACTTCCCACCTCCACCACTCCTTCAGAGTGCAGGTACTGTACTTCCCACCTCCACCCTCCTTCAGAGTGCAGGTACTGTACTTCCCACCTCCACCCTCCTTCAGAGTACAGGTACTGTACTACTACCCACCTCCACCCCTCCTTCAGAGTGTAGGTACTGTAACTACCCACCTCCACCCCTCCTTCAGAGTGCAGTTACTGTACTTCCCACCTCCATCCTCCTTCAGAGTGCAGTTACTGTACTTCCCACCTCCATCCTCCTTCAGAGTGCAGTTACTGTACTTCCCACCTCCACCCCTCCTTCAGAGTGCAGGTACTGTACTACCCACCTCCACCCCCCTTCAGAGTACAGGTACTCTACTACTACCCACCTCCACCCTCCTTCAGAGTACAGGTACTCTACTTCCCACCACCACCCTCCTCAGAGTGCAGGTACTGTACTTCCCACCTACCACCACCCCTCCTTCAGAGTGCAGGTACTGTACTTCCCACCTCCACCACTCCTTCAGAGTGCAGGTACTGTACTTCCCACCTCCACCACCCTGCTTCAGAGTACGGATACTATACTTCCCACCTCCACCACCCCTCCCTCAGAGTGCAAGTACTGTACTTCCCACCACCTCCACCACCCTGCTTCAGAGTACGGATACTATACTTCCCACCTCCACCACCCCTCCCTCAGAATGCAGGTACTGTACTTTCCACCACCCCCACCCGTCCCTCAGAGTGCAAGTACTGTACTTCCCACCACCACCACCCCCCTCAGAGTGCAGGTAATGTACTTCCCACCACCACCCCTCCCTCAGAGTGCAGGCAATGTACTTCCCACCACAACCACCCCTCCTTCAGAGTGCAGGTACTGTATTTCCCACCTCCACCCATCCTTCAGAGTGCACGTACTGTACTTCCCACCTCACCCCTCCTTCAGAGTGCAGGTACTGTACTTCCCACCTTCCACCCCTCCTTCAGAGTGCAGGTACTGTACTTCCCACCTCCACCCATCCTTCAGAGTTAAGGTACTGTACTTCCCACCTCCACCTCTCCTTCAGAGTGCAGGTACTGCACTTCCCACCTACACCCCTCCTTCAGAGTGCAGATACTGCACTTCCCACCTCCACCCCTCCTTCAGAGTGCAGGTACTGCACTTCCCACCTCCACCTCTCCTTCAGAGTGCAGGTGCTGTACTTCCCACCTTCACCCCTCCTTCAGAGTGCAGGTACTGCACTTACCACCTCCACCTCTCCTTCACAGTGCAGGTACTGCACTTCCCACCTCCACCTCTCCTTCAGAGTGCAGGTACTGCACTTCCCACCACCACCCCTCCTTCAGAGTGCAGGTACTGTACTTCCCACCTTCACCACTCCTTCAGAGTGCAGGTACTGTACTTCCCACCTTCACCATCCTTCAGAGTGCAGGTACTGTACTTCCCACCTCCACCCCTCCTTCAGAGTGCAGGTACTGTACTTCCCACCTTCACCACCCATCCTTCAGAGTGCAGGTACTGTACTTCCCACCTCCACCACCCACATCTTCAGAGTGCAGGTACTGTACTTCCCACCTTCACCCTCCTTCAGAGTGCAGGTACTGTACTTCCCACCTCCACCACTCCTTCAGAGTGCAGGTACTGTACTTCCCACCTCCACCCCTCCTTCAGAGTGCAGGTACTGTACTTCCCACCTCCACCCCCATCCTTCAGAGTGCAGGTACTGTACTTCCCACCTCCACCCATCCTTCAGAGTGCAGGTACTGTACTTCCCACCTCCACCCCTCCTTCAGAGTGCAGGTACTGTACTTCCCACCTCCACCCCTCCTTCAGAGTGCAGGTACTGTACTTCCCACCTTCCACCCTCCTTCAGAGTGCAGGTACTGTACTTCCCACCTTCCACCCCTCCTTCAGAGTGCAGGTACTGTACTTCCCACCACCACCCCTCCTTCAGAGTGCAGGTACTGTACTTCCCACCTCCACCCCTCCTTCAGAGTGCAGGTACTGTACTTCCCACCTCACCCCTCCTTCAGAGTGCAGGTACTGTACTTCCCACCTTCCACCACCCTCCTTCAGTGTGCAGGTACTGTACTTCCCACTCCACCCTCCTTCAGTGTGCAGGTACTGTACTTCCCACTCCTCCCTCCTTCAGTGTGCAGGTACTGTACTTCCCACTCCTACCTCCTTCAGTGTGCAGGTACTGTACTTCCCACTCCTACCTCCTTCAGTGTGCAGGTACTGTACTTCCCACTCCTCCCTCCTTCAGTGTGCAGGTACTGTACTTCCCACTCCTCCCTCCTTCAGTGTGCAGGTACTGTACTTCCCACTCCTCCCTCCTTCAGTGTGCAGGTACTGTACTTCCCACTCCTCCCTCCTTCAGTGTGCAGGTACTGTACTTCCCACCTCCACCCCTCCTTCAGTGTACAGGTACTGTACTTCCCACCTCCACCACTCCTTCAGAGTGCAGGTACTGTACTTCCCACCTCCACCACTCCTTCAGAGTGCAGTTACTGTACTTCCCACCTCCAGGACATCTTCAGAGTGCAGGTACTGTACTTACCACCTCCAGGACACCTTCAGAGTGCAGGTACTCTACTTCCCACCTCCAGGACACCTTCAGAGTGCAGTTACTGTACTTCCCACCTCCAGGACATCTTCAGAGTGCAGGTACTGTACTTCCCACCTCCAGGACATCTTCAGAGTGCAGTTACTGTACTTCCCACCTCCAGGACACCTTCAGAGTGCAGGTACTGTACTTTCCAAGCCCCTCGCACACAAAATCTCCTTAACCCCCTCCCTCCAACCTTTCCTAGGCTGACCCCAACCCTGCCTTCCCTCCACTAGATTTATACACTCTCAAAGTCATTCTATTTCTTTCCATCCTCTCTACATGACCAAACCATCTCAACAACCCATCCACAGCTTTCTGAATAATAGTTTTAGTAATCCTGCACCTCCTGCTGATTTCCAAATTACTAATTCTCAGCATTATATTCACACCATATATTGCCCTCGGACATAACATCTCCACTGCCTCCTGCCTTCTCCTTGTTGCAACATCCACCACCCATGTTTCACACCCATATAAGAGTGCTGGTATAAGTATTCCCTTTTACATTCCTCTCTTCGCTTCCTAAAGCCTCCTTCTTCATTTGCTAAGAAGCAAGATCACCACCCATCTAGAAACCCATCAGTTACACAACCCAGGGCAACATGGGTTTAGAACAGGTCGCTCCTGTCTGTCTCAACTATTGGATCACTACGACAAGGTCCTAAATGCACTAGAAGACAAAAAGAATGCAGATGTAATATATACAGACTTTGCAAAAGCCTTCGACAAGTGTGACCATGGCGTAATAGCGCACAAAATGCGCGCTAAAGGAATAACAGGAAAAGTCGGTCGATGGATCTATAATTTCCTCACTAACAGAACACAGAGAGTAGTCGTCAACAGAGTAAAGTCCGAGGCAGCTACGGTGAAAAGCTCTGTTCCACAAGGCACAGTACTCCCTCCCATCTTGTTCCTCATCCTCATATCCGACATAGACAAGGATGTCAGCCACAGCACCGTGTCTTCCTTTGCAGATGACACCCGAATCTGCATGACAGTGTCTTCCATTGCAGACACTGCAAGGCTCCAGGCGGACATCAACCAAATCTTTCAGTGGGCTGCAGAAAACAATATGAAGTTCAACGATGAGAAATTTCAATTACTCAGATATGGTAAACATGAGGAAATTAAATCTTCATCAGAGTACAAAACAAATTCTGGCCACAAAATAGAGCGAAACACCAACGTCAAAGACCTGGGAGTGATTATGTCGGAGGATCTCACCTTCAAGGACCATAACATTGTATCAATCGCATCTGCTAGAAAAATGACAGGATGGATAATGAGAACCTTCAAAACTAGGGAGGCCAAGCCCATGATGACACTCTTCAGGTCACTTGTTCTATCTAGGCTGGAATATTGCTGCACACTAACAGCACCTTTCAAGGCAGGTGAAATTGCCGACCTAGAAAATGTACAGAGAACTTTCACGGCGCGCATAACGGAGATAAAACACCTCAATTACTGGGAGCGCTTGAGGTTCCTAAACCTGTATTCCCTGGAACGCAGGAGGGAGAGATACATGATTATATACACCTGGAAAATCCTAGAGGGACTAGTACCGAACTTGCACACGAAAATCACTCACTAAGAAAGCAAAAGACTTGGCAGACGATGCACCATCCCCCCAATGAAAAGCAGGGGTGTCACTAGCACGTTAAGAGACCATACAATAAGTGTCAGGGGCCCGAGACTGTTCAACTGCCTCCCAGCACACATAAAGGGGATTACCAACAGACCCCTGGCAGTCTTCAAGCTGGCACTGGACAAGCACCTAAAGTCAGTTCCTGATCAGCCGGGCTGTGGCTCGTACGTTGGTTTGCTTGCAGCTAGCAGCAACAGCCTGGTTGATCAGGCTCTGATCCACCAGGAGGCCTGGTCACAGACCGGGCCGCGGGGGCGTTGACCCCCGGAACTCTCTCCAGGTAAACTCCAGGTAAACTCTATGTCCTAATCTGAATTCTTTCAATAATAACTCTGACATACACTTTACCAGATATATTCAGCAGAATCTTTTGTCCCCTTCGCCTTCATACAAAGGAACTATGCATATTCTCTGCAAATCCCTAGGTACCTTACCCTCTTCCATACATAAGAACATAAGAAAGAAGGAACACTGCAACAGGCCTACTTCCCATGCGGAGCAGGTCCATGTCCCCCCCGGATTATCCCAATGACCCCCCCCCCGGATTAGCAAAATGACCCACCCAGTCTGGTCACCTCCACTCAAGGATGGAGCACGGCACCAGACTCAGCAGCACAAGCTAGTCAGGTCCAACTCACACCCACCCACACCCACTCATGTATTTATCTAACCTATTTTTAAAGCTACTCAACGTTTTAGCCTGAGTAACTGTACTCGGGAGTTTGTTCCACTCATCCACAACTCTATTACCAAACCAGTACTTTCCTATATCCTTCCTGAATCTGAATTTTTCCAACTTGAAACCATTGCTGCGAGTCCTGTCTTGGCTGGATGTTTTCACCACGTTATTTACATCCCCTTTAATTATTTGTGTCTTCCATTTATACACCTCTATCATATCCCCCCGAAATAGCACCAACCACTCAATAACTAAATATCCTCCTTATTTCAAACCTGTGTCTGGGAGAGTTACTGGTGTAAGCAATGCTCACACTCTGTAGCATCTGTGTCTGGGAGAGTTACTGGTGTGAGCAATGCTCACACTCTCTAGCATCTGTGTCTGGGAGAGTTACTGGTGTGAGCAATGCTCACACTCTGTAGCATCTGTGTCTGGGAGAGTTACTGGAGTGAGCAATGCTCACACTCTGTAGCATCTGTGTCTGGGAGAGTTACTGGTGTGAGCAATGCTCACACTCTGTAGCATCTGTGTCTGGGAGAGTTACTGGAGTGAGCAATGCTCACACTCTGTAGCATCTGTGTCTGGGAGAGTTACTGGTGTGAGCAATGCTCACACTCTGTAGCATCTGTGTCTGGGAGAGTTACTGGAGTGAGCAATGCTCACACTCTGTAGCATCTGTGTCTGGGAGAGTTACTGGTGTGAGCAATGCTCACACTCTGTAGCATCTGTGTCTGGGAGAGTTACTGGAGTGAGCAATGCTCACACTCTGTAGCATCTGTGTCTGGGAGAGTTACTGGTGTGAGCAATGCTCACACTCTGTAGCATCTGTGTCTGGGAGAGTTACTGGAGTGAGCAATGCTCACACTCTGTAGCATCTGTGTCTGGGAGAGTTACTGGTGTGAGCAATGCTCACACTCTGTAGCATCTGTGTCTGGGAGAGTTACTGGTGTGAGCAATGCTCACACCAGTAAATACTCTCCGTGCTGTTGCTGTCAGTATGTCTGCTGTATATACCTTCCCTGCTGCTGTGAACACCTGTTCCAGCTAATACAACTACCTTTTCCAGCTGCTGTGAGTCCCTCAAGGATTTAATTAGGTACATCTGATGGAAGTAGGAGACAGAAACGTAATTAAAATATTATAGCTAGAGTGCCATTCTAATTGATATTTATTAGTGAGTGGAAGATGGTGGGTGGGAATGTGGGTGGGCAATGTGGGAGGGAATGTGGGTGGGCAATGTGGGTGGGATTGTGGGTAGGCAATATGAGTGGGAATGTGGGTGGGACTGTAGGTGCGAATTTGGGAGGGAATGCGAGTGGGAATGTGGGTGGGAATGTGGGTTTAAATGTAGGTGGGAATGTGGGTGGTTATGTGTGTGGGAATGTAGGTGGGAATGTGGGAATGGATGGGAATATGGGTGGGAATGAGGGTGAGAACGTGGATGGAAACGTGGGTGGGAATGTGGGTGGGAATGTTGGTGGAAATGTGGGTGGGAATGTGGGTGGAATGTGGGCGGGTATGTGGGTGGGAAAGTAGGTGGGAATGGATGGGAATATGGGTGGGAATGAAGGTGAGAACGTGGGTGGAAATGTGGGTGGGAATGTGGGTGGGAATGAGGGTGGGAATGAGGGTGGGAATGAGGGTTGAAATGTGAGATGGAATGTTGGGTGGGAATGTACAAGGTATTCACGTACATGTACAAGTATACAAGTACATGTACAAAGCATACAAGTACATGTACTAGGAATACAAGTACATGTACAAGGTATACAAGTACATGTACTAGGAATACAAGTACATGTACAAGGTATACAAGTACATGTACAAGGTATACAAGTACATGTACAAGGTATACAAGAACATGTACAAGGTATACAAGTACATGTACAAGGTATACAAGTACATGTACAAGGTATACAAGTACATGTACAAGGTATACAAGTACATGTACAAGGTATACAAGTACATGTACAAGGTATACAAGTACATGTACAAGGTATACAAGAACATGTACAAGGTATACAAGTACATGCACAAGGTATACAAGTACATGTACAAGGTATACAAGTACATGTACAAGGTATACAAGTACATGTACAAGGTATACAAGTACATGTACAAGGTATACAAGTACATGTACTAGGAATACAAGTACATGTACAAGGTATACAAGTACATGTACAAGGTATACAAGTACATGTACAAGGTATACAAGTACATGTACAAGGTATACAAGAACATGTACAAGGTATACAAGTACATGTACAAGGTATACAAGTACATGTACAAGGTATACAAGTACATGTACAACGTATACAAGTACATGTACAAGGTATACAAGTACATGTACAAGGTATACAAGTACATGTACAAGGTATACAAGTACTTGTACAAGGTATACAAGTACATGTACAAGGTATACAAGTACATGTACAAGGTATACAAGTACATGTACAACGTATACAAGTACATGTACAAGGTATACAAGTACATGTACAAGGTATACAAGTACATGTACTAGGAATACAAGTACATGTACAAGGTATACAAGTACATGTACAAGGTATACAAGTACATGTACAAGGTATACAAGTACATGTACAAGGTATACAAGTACATGTACAAGGTATACAAGTACATGTACAAGGTATACAAATATATGTACAAGGTATACAAGTACATGTACAAGGTATACAAGTACATGTACAAGGTATACAAGTACATGTACAAGGTATACAAGTACATGTACAAGGGGGATAGGGAGGAAGGGAGGGAAGATAGGGAGGGAGGGATGGAAAGTGGGAGGGAATATAGGGAGGAAGGGAGGGAAGGTGGGAGGGAAGATAGAGAAGGAGGGAGGGAAGGTGGGAGGGAAGATAGTGTAGGAGGGAGGGAAGGTGGGAGGGAAGATAGGAGGAACGGAAGGTGGGAGGGAAGATAGGGAAGGAGGGAGGGAAGGTGGGAGGGGAAGATGAAGGGAGGGAGGGGAGGGAAGGTGGGAGGAAAATAGGGAAGGAGGGAGGGAAAGTGGGAGGGAAGATAGGGAGAAAGGGAAAATGGGAGGGAAGATAGGGGAGGGAGGGAGGGAAGGTGGGGAGGGAAGAAGATAGGAGGGAGGGAAGATATGGAGGGATAGAAGGTGGGAGGAAAGATAGGGAAGAAGGGAGGGAAGGTGGGGAGGGAAGATAGGGAGGGAAGGGAGGGAAGGTGGGAGGGAAGATAGGGTGGGAGGGAGGGGAAGGTGGGAGGGAAGATAGGGAGGAACGGAAGGTGGGAGGGAAGATAGGGAAGGAGGGAGGGAAGGTGGGAGGGAAGATAGGGAAGGAGGGAGGGAGGAAGGTGGGAGGGAAGATAGGGAGGGAGGGAGGGAAGGTGGGAGGGAAGATAGGGAAGGAGGGAGGGAAAGTGGGAGGGAAGATAGGGAGAAAGGGAAAATGGGAGGGAAGATAGGGAGGGAGGGAGGGAAGGTGGGAAGGAAGATAGGGAGGAAAGGAAGGTGGGAGGGAAGATAGGAGGAAGGAGGGGAAGGTGGGAGGGAAGATAGGGAAGGAGGAGGGAAGGTGGGAGGGAAGATAGAGAGTGAGGGAGGGTAGGTGGGAGGGGAAGATGGGAGGGAGGGGAGGGAGGGAAGGAAGGTGGGAGGAAGATACGGTGGGAAGGAGGTGGGAGGAGGGAAGGGGAGGGAAGAGGGAGGGGAGGGGAGGAGGGAGGAAGGTGGGAGGTAAGATAGGGAAGGAGGGCGGGAATGTGGGAGGGAAGATAGGGAGAAAGGGAAAATGGGAGGGAAGATAGGGAGGGAGGGAAGATATGGAGGGATAGAAGATGGGAGGAAAGATGGGGAAGAAGGGAGGGAAGGTGGGAGGGAAGATAGGGAATGAGGGAGGGAAGGGTTGGAGGGAAGATAGGGAAGGAGGGAGGGAAGGTGGGAGGGAAGATAGGGAAGGAGGGAGGGAAGGTGGGAGGGGAAGATAGGGAGGGAGGGGAGGAAGGAAGGTGGGAGGGAGGAAGATACGGTGGGAGGAGAGAAGGTGGGAGGGAAGATAGGGTGGGAGGGAGGGAAGGTGGGAGGAAAGATAGGGAGGGAGGAGGGAAGGTGGTAGGGGAGATAGGGAGGGAGGGAGGGAAAGAGGGAGGGAAGAGATAGAGAGAAAGGGAAAATGGGAGGGGAAGATAGGGAGGGGAGGGAGGGAGGGAGGAGGAGTGGGGAGAGAAGATGGGAGGGAGGGAGGGGAGGGAAGACAGGGGAGGAAATATAGGGAGGAAGGGAAGGTGGGAGGGGAAGATAGAGAAGGAGGGAGGGAAGGTGGGAGGTAAGATAGGGAGAGAGGGAGGGAAGGTAAGAGGAAAGATAGGGAGAAAGGGAGGTGGGAGGGAAGATAGGGAGGGAGGGGAGGGAGGGAAGGGTAGGAGAGAAGATGAGGGAGGGAGGGAGGGAAGGAGATGGGAGGAAAGATAGGGAGGAAGGGAAGGTGGGAGGGAAGATAGGGAAGGAGGGAGGGAAGGTGGGAGGGAGAAGATAGGGAGGGAAGGTGGGAAGGAAGATAGTGAGGAGGGAGGGGAAGGAAGGAGGTGGGATGGAAGATAGGGGAGGGAGGGAGGGAAGGTGGGAAGGAAGGAGATAGTGAGGGAGGGAGGGAAGGTGGGATGGAAGATAGGGAGGGGAGGGAGGGAAGGTGGGGGAAGATAGGGAGGGAGGGAAGGTGGTAGGGAACATAGGGAGGGAGGGAGGGAAGGTGGGGGAAGATAGGGAGGGAGGGAAGGTGGGATGGAAGATAGGGAGGGGAGGAGGGAAGGTGGGATGGAAGATAGGGAGGGGAGGGAGGGAAGGTGGGAAGGAAGATAGGAGGAGGGAGGGAAGGTGGGATGGAAGATAGGGAGGGAGGGGAGGGAAGGGTGGGAAGGAAGATAGTGAGGGAGGGGAGGGAAGGTGGGTGGGATGGAAGGAGGGAATGGGAGGGAGGGAAGGTGGGAGGGAAGATAGGGAGAGAGGAGGGGAAGGAAGGGTGGGAGGGAAGATACGGTGGGAGGGAGGGAGGGAAGGTAGGAGAGAAGATAGGGAGGGAGGGAGGGAAGGTGGGATGGAAGATAGGGAGGGAGGGGAGGGGAAGGTGGGATGGAAGATAGGGAGGGAGGGAGGGAAGGTGGGAAGGAAGATAGTGAGGGAGGGAGGAAGGTGGGATGGAAGATAGGGAGGGGAAGGTGGGATGGAAGATAGGGAGAGAGGGAGGGAAGGAAGGTGGGAGGGAAGATACGGTGGGAGGGAGGGAAGGTGGGAGGAAAGATAGGGAGGAAGGGAAGGTGGGAGGGAAGATAGGGAGGGAGGGAGGGAAGGTGGGAGGAAAGATAGGGAAGGAGGGAAGGAAGGTGGTAGGGAAGATAGGGAGGGAGGGAGGGAGGGAAGGTGAGAGGAAAGATAGGGAGGGAGGGACGAAAGGTGGGAAGATAGGGAGGGAGGGACGGTTGGAGGGAAGATAGAGTGGGAGGGAGGGAACGTGGTAGTGAAGATAGGGAGGGAGGGAGGGAATGTGGGAGGGAAGATAGGGAGGGAGGGAGGGAAGGCAGGGAGAAGATAGAGAGGGGAGGGAGGGAGATGAGAGGAAAGATAGGGAGGGAGGGACGGTTGGAGGGAAGATAATGAGGGAGGGAGGGAGGCAAGGCAGGAGGGAAGATAGGAGGGAGGGAGGGAAGGTGGGAGGGAAGATAGGGTGGGAGGGAGGAAGGTGGAGGGAAGATAATTAGGAGGGAGGGAAGGTGGGAGGAAATATATGGAGGGAACGTGGGAGGGAAGATAGGGAGGGAGGGAGGGAAGGTGAGAGGGAAGGGGATAGGGAGGGAGGGAGGGAAGTTGGGAGGAAGGTGGTAGGGAAGATGGGGAGGAGGGAGGGAAGGTGGGAGGAAGATAGGGAGAGAGGGGAGGGAAGGTGGGAGGGAAGATAGGGAGGTAGGGGAGGGAAGGTGGGAGGAATATAGGGAGGGAGGGAGGGAAGTCCTTCCCTCTTCACTCTATCTTCCCTCCCCCTTCCTTCCCTGCCTCCCTCCCTATGTTCCCCTCCCACCTTCCCTTGCCTCCCCATCCCTTCCCCCATCCCCTACCTTCCCTCCCCATCTTCCCTTCCCTCCCCTCCCTCTATGTTCCCCTACCACCTTCCCTCCCTCCCTCTTCCCCCATCCCTTCCCTCCCACCCGTCCCATTCCCATCCATCCCTCCCTCCCAATGTTCCCTCCCACCTTCTTCCCTCCCTACCTCCCTATGTTCCCTCCCACCTTCCTTCCCTACCACCTTCCTTCCAACCCTATCTTCCCCCACCTTCCCTCCTTCCCTCCTTATGTTCCCTCCCACCTTCACTTCCTCCCTATGTTCCCTCCCACCTTCCCTCCTTCCATCCCTATGTTCCCTCCCACCTTCCCTCTCCCCACTCCCCTACCTCCCACCCTCCCCTCCCTCCCTCGCTATGATTCCTCCCTCTTTCCCTCCCACCCTATCTTCCCCACCTTCCCCCTCTCTATGTTCCTTCCCTTCCTCCTTCCCTCCTATGTTCCCTCCCACCTTCCTTCCTACCCTATCTTCCCTCCCACCTTCCCTCCCTCAACCTACCTTCCCTCCCACCTTCCCTCCCTATCTTCTCACACCTTCCCTCCTCCCTCTCTATCTTCCCTCCCACCTCCCTTCCCTCCCTATCTTCCCCTCCCACCTTCCCTCCGTCCCTCTTTATCTTCCTCCACCTTCCCTCCCTCCCACCTTATCTTCCCTCCCACCTTCCCTCCCTCCCTCCATATCTTTCTCCATCTTCCCTCCCTCCTCCCTATTTTTCCTCCCACCTTCCCTCCCTATCTTCCCTCCCACCTTCCCTCCCCGATCTTCCCTCCCACCATCCTCCCTCCTCCACCCTATCTTCCCTACCACCTTCCCTCCCTCCCTCCTCTTCCCTACCACCTTCCCTCCCTATCTTCCCCACCCCTCCTTCTCTCCCGCCATACCTTCCCTCCCACCTTCCCTCCATCTTACCCTATCTTCCCTCCCACCTTCCCTCCTTCTCTCCCTATCTTCCCCCTCTTCCTTCCCTCCCTATCTTCTCTCCCACCTTCCTTCCCTATCTTCCCCCCACCTTCCCTCCCTAGGGAGAGAAGGTGGGAGGGAAGAGATAGTATCACCAACTAGGAGAGATAGTAACACCAACTAGCAGAGATAGAATCACCAACTAGGAGAGATAGAATCACCAACTAGGAGAGATAGTATCACCAACTAGGAGAGATAATAACACCAACTAGCAGAGATAGAATCACCAACTAGGAGAGACAGTAACACCAACTAGCAGAGATAGAATCACCAACTAGGAGAGATAGTATCACCAACTAGGAGAGACAGTAACACCAACTAGCACAGATAGTATCACCAACTAGGAGAGATAGTAACACCAACTAGGAGAGATAGTAACACCAACTAGGAGATATAGTAACTCAACTAGGAGAGATAGTAACTCAAATAGCAGAGATAGTATCACCAACTAGCAGAGATAGTAACACCAACTAGGAGAGATAGTAACACCAACTAGCAGAGATAGTAACACCAACTAGCAGAGATAGTAACACCAACTAGCAGAGATAGTAACACCAACTAGCAGAGATAGTAACACCAACTAGCAGAGATAGTATCACCAACTAGCAGAGATAGTAACACCAACTAGGAGACATAGAAACACCAACTAGCAGAGATAGTATCACCAACTAGAAGAGATAATAACACCAACTAGGAGAGATAGTAACACCAACTAGCAGAGATAGTATCACCAACTAGCATAGATAGTAACACCAACTAGGAGAGATAGTAACACCAACTAGCAGAGATAGTAACACCAACTAGGAGAGATAGTAACACCAACTAGCAGAGATAGTAATACCAACTAGCAGAGATAGTGTCACCAACTAGGAGAGATAGTAACACCAACTAGGAGAGATAGTAACACCAACTAGCAGAGATAGTAACACCAACTAGGAGAGATAGTAACACCAACTAGCAGAGATAGTAATACCAACTAGCAGAGATAGTGTCACCAACTAGGAGAGATAGTAACACCAACTAGGAGAGATAGTAACACCAACTAGGAGAGATAGTAACTCAACTAGCAGAGATATTATCACCAACTAGCAGAGATAGTAACACCAACTAGGAGAGATAGTAACACCAACTAGCAGAGATAGTAATACCAACTAGCAGAGATAGTGTCACCAACTAGGAGAGATAGTAACACCAACTAGCAGAGATAGTAACACCAACTAGGAGAGATAGTAACACCAACTAGGAGAGATAGTAACACCAACTAGCAGAGATAGTAATACCAACTAGCAGAGATAGTATCACCAACTAAAAGAGATAATATCACCAACTAGCAGAGATAGTAACACCAACTAGCAGAGATAGTAACACCAACTAGGAGAGATAGTAACACCAACTAGCAGAGATAGTAATACCAACTAGCAGAGATAGTGTCACCAACTAGGAGAGATAGTAACACCAACTAGGAGAGGTAGTAACAACAACTAGCAGAGATAGTAACACCAACTAGGAGAGATAGTAACACCAACTAGCAGAGATAGTAATACCAACTAGCAGAGATAGTATCACCAACTAGCAGAGATAGTAACACCAACTAGGAGAGATAGTATCACCAACTAGCAGAGATAGTAACACCAACTAGGAGAGATAGTATCACCAACTAGCAGAGATAGAAACACCAACTAGAAGAGATAGTAACACCAACTAGCAGAGATAGTAACACCAACTAGGAGAGATAGTATCACCAACTAGCAGAGATAGAAACACCAACTACCAGAGATAGAAACACGAACTAGCAGAGATAGTAACACCAACTAGGAGAGATAGTAACACCAACTAGCAGAGATAGTAACACCAACTAGGAGAGATAGTATCACCAACTAGCAGAGATAGAAACACCAACTAGCAGAGATAGTAACACCAACTAGCAGAGATAGTAACACCAACTACCAGAGATAGTAACACGAACTAGCAGAGATAGTAACACCAACTAGCAGAGATAGTAACACCAACTACCAGAGATAGTAACACGAACTAGCAGAGATAGAAACACCAACTAGCAGAGATAGTAACACCAACTAGCAGAGATAGTAACACCAACTAGCAGAAATAGTATCACCAACTAGCAGAGATAGTAACACCATCTAGCAGAAATAGCATCACCAACTAGCAGAGATAGTATCACCAACCAGCAGAGATAGCAAAATAAACTAGCAGAGATAGCAAAACCAACTAGCAGAGATAGTAACAGCAACTATCAGAGATAGTAACACCAACTAGCATAGATAGTAACACCAACTAGGAGAGGTAGTAACACCAACTAGCAGAGATAGTAACACCAACTAGCAGAGATAGTAACACCAACTAGAAGAGATAGTAACACCAACTAGCAGAGATAGTAACACCAACTAGCAGAGATAGTAACATCAACTAGCAGAAATAGTATCACCAACTAGCAGAGATAGTATCACCAACTAGCAGAGATAGTAACACCAACTAGCAGAGATAGTAACACCAACTAGCAGAGATAGTAAAATAAACTACCAGAGATAGTAACACCAACTAGAAGAGATAGTAAAATAAACTACCAGAGATAGTAAAACCAACTAGCAGAGATAGTAACACCAACTAGAAGAGATAGTAAAATAAACTACCAGAGATAGTAAAACCAACTAGCAGAGATAGTAACACCAACTAGCAGAGATTGTAAAATAAACTACCAGAGATAGTAACACCAACTAGCAGAGATAGTAACACCAACTAGCAGAGATAGTAAAATAAACTACCAGAGATAGTAACACCAACTAGCAGAGATAGTAACACCAACTAGCAGAGATAGTAAAATAAACTACCAGAGATAGTAACACCAACTAGCAGAGATAGTATCACCAACTAGCAGAGATAGTAAAATAAACTACCAGAGATAGTAACACCAACTAGGAGAGATAGTAACACCAACTAGCAGAGATAGTAACACCAACTAGCAGAGATAGTAACACCAACTAGCAGAGATAATAACACCAACTAGCAGAGATAGTAACACCAACTAGCAGAGATAGTAAAATAAACTACAAGAGATAGTAACACCAACTAGCAGAGATAGTAACACCAACTAGCAGAGATAGTAACACCAACTAGCAGAGATAGTAAAATAAACTACCAGAGATAGTAACACCAACTAGCAGAGATAGTAAAATAAACTACCAGAGATAGTAACACCAACTAGAAGAGATAGTATCACCAACTAGCAGAGATAGTAAAATAAACTACCAGAGATAGTAACACCAGCTAGCAGAGATAGTATCACCAACTAGCAGAGATAGTAAAATAAACTACCAGAGATAGTAAAACCAGCTAGTAGAGATAGTAACACCAACTAGCAGAGATAGTAACACCAACTAGCAGAGATAATAACACCAACTAGCAGAGATAGTAACACCAACTAGCCTTGATAGTAACACCAACTAGGAGAGATAGTAACACCAACTAGCAGAGATAGTAACACCAAATAGCAGAGATAGTAACACCAACTAGCAGAGATAGTAACACCAACTAGGAGAGATAGTAACACCAACTAGCAGAGATAGTAACACTAACTAGCAGAGATAGTAACACCAACTAGCAGAGATAGTAACACCAACTAGCAGAGATAGTAACACCAACTAGCAGAGATAGTAACACCAACTAGCAGAGATAGTAACACCAACTAGCAGAGATAGTAACACCAACTAGCAGAGATAGTAACACCAACTAGCAGAGATAATAACACCAACTAGCAGAGATAGTAACACCAACTAGCAGAGATAGTAACACCAACTAGGAGAGATAGTAACACCAACTAGCAGAGATAGTAACACTAACTAGCAGAGATAGTAACACCAACTAGCAGAGATAGTAACACCAACTAGCAGAGATAGTAACACCAACTAGCAGAGATAGTAACACCAACTAGCAGAGATAGTAACACCAACTAGCAGAGATAGTAACACCAACTAGCAGAGATAATAACACCAACTAGCAGAGATAGTAACACCAACTAGCAGAGATAGTAACACCAACTAGGAGAGATAGTAACACCAACTAGCAGAGATAGTAATACCAACTAGCAGAGATAGTAACACCAACTAGGAGAGATAGTAACACCAACTAGCAGAGATAAGAACACCAACTAGCAGAGATAGTAACACCAACTAGGAGAGATAGTAACACCAACTAGAAGAGATAGTAACACCAACTAGCAGAGATAGTAACACCAACTAGCAGAGATAGTAACACTAACTAGCCGAGATAGTAACACCAACTAGCAGAGATAGTAACACCAACTAGCAGAGATAGTAACACCAACTAGCAGAGATAGTAACACCAACTAGCAGAGATAGTAACACCAACTAGGAGAGATAGTAACACCAACTAGCAGAGATAGTAACACCAACTAGCAGAGATAGTATCACCAACTAGCAGAGATAATAACACTAACTAGCAGAGATAATAACACCAACTAGCAGAGATAGTAACACCAACTAGGAGAGATAGTAACACCAACTAGCAGAGATAGTAACACCAACTAGCAGAGATAGTAACACCAACTAGCAGAGATAGTAACACCAACTAGCAGAGATAGTAACACCAACTAGCAGAGATAATAACACCAACTAGCAGAGATAGTAACACCAACTAGGAGAGATAGTAACACCAACTAGCAGATATAATAACACCAACTAGCAGAGATAGTAACACCAACTAGCAGAGATAGTAACACCAACTAGCAGAGATAGTAACACCAACTAGCAGAGATAGTAACACCAACTAGGAGAGATAGTAACACCAACTAGCAGAGATAGTAACACCAACTAGGAGAGATAGTAACACCAACTAGCAGAGATAGTAACACCAACTAGCAGAGATAGTAACACCAACTAGCAGAGATAGTAACACAAACTAGCAGAGATAGTAACACCAACTAGCAGAGATAGTAACACCAACTAGGAGAGATAGTAACACCAACTAGCAGAGATAGTAACACCAACTAGCAGAGATAGTAGCACCAACTAGCAGAGATAGTAACACCAACTAGCAGAGAGAGTAACACAAACTAGCAGAGATAGTAACACCAACTAGCAGAGATAGTAACACCAACTAGCAGAGATAATAACACCAACTAGGAGATATAGTAACACCAACTAGGAGAGATAGTAACACCAACTAGCAGAGATAGTAACACCAACTAGCAGAGATAGTAACACCAACTAGCGGAGATAGTAACACAAACTAGCAGAGATAGTAACACCAACTAGCAGAGATAGTAACACCAACTAGGAGAGATAGTAACACCAACTAGCAGAGATAGTAACACCAACTAGCAGAGATAGTAGCACCAACTAGCAGAGATAGTAACACCAACTAGCAGAGATAGTATCACCAACTAGCAGAGATAGTAACACCAACTAGCAGAGATAGTAGCACCAACTAGCAGAGATAGTAACACCAACTAGCAGAGATAGTATCACCAACTAGCAGAGATAGTAACACCAACTAGCAGAGATAGTAACACCAACTAGCATAGATAGTAACACCAACTAGCAGAGATAGTAACACCAACTAGCAGAGATAGTAACACCAACTAGCAGAGATAGTAACACCAACTAGCAGAGATAGTAACACCAACTAGCAGAGATAGTAACACCAACTAGCAGAGATAATAATAAAGTTGGTAGTATTACCGACAATATGTAAAGTAAAAGGACACAAGTGCAACTAATTTGACATTTATTGTGGCAACGTTTCGCTCTCCAGGAGCTTTATCAAGCTTGATAAAGCTCCTGGAGAGCGAAACGTTGACGTTTAACTAACCCTCGGTTCCTGTTGTTTACCTCTGGGAGAAGAAATGTGATGCTGACGCCAATGTTAAGTACTGAAGTGGAATGAAGTGTATTTGGGAGACACAGAGATGCTGCTTCTCCTGGCGAGTTAGTGTTAGAGTTATCTAACTTGTCAAAGATATTTCTCCCATCAGGTGATTGTTAGCGGTGATCTAAGAGCCAATCAGAGGTATAACGTCTGCTTGTTCTGAGGTGATTGTTAGCGGTGATCTAAGAGCCAATCAGAGGTATAACATCTGCTTGTTCTGAGGTGATTGTTAGCGGTGATCTAAGAGCCAATCAGAGGTATAACGTCTGCTTGTTCTGAGGTGATTGTTAGCGGTGATCTAAGAGCCAATCAGAGGTATAACGTCTGCTTGTTCTGAGGTGATTGTTAGCGGTGATCTGTCCTCTCTCTCCCTGCTCCATGAGCTTTATCATACCTCGCCTTAAAACTATGTATGGTTCCCGCCTCCACTACTTCACTTTCTAGGCTATTCCACGGCTTGACTACTCTATGACTGAAGAAATACTTCCTAACATCCCTTTGATTCATCTGAGTCTTCAACTTCCAATTGTGACCTCTTGTGTCTGTGTCCCATCTCTGGAACATCCCGTCTTTGTCCACCTTGTCTATTCCGCGCAGTATTTTATATGTCGTTATCATGTCTCCCCTGACCCTCCTGTCCTCCAGTGTCGTCAGGCCGATTTCCCTCAACCTTTCTTCGTAGGACAATCCCCGTAGCTCTGGGACTAGTCTTGTTGCAAACCTTTGCACTTTCTCTAATTTCTTGACGTGCTTGACTAGGTGTGGATTCCAAACTGGTGCTGCATACTCCAGTATGGGCCTGACGTAAATGGTATACAGAGTCTTGAACGAATCCTTACTGAGGTATCGGAACGCTATCCGTAGGTTTGCCAGGCGCCCGTATGCTGCAGCAGTTATCTGATTGATGTGCGCCTCAGGAGATATGCTCGGTGTTATACTCACCCCCAGATCTTTTTCCTTGAGTGAGGTTTGCAGTCTTTGGCCATCTAAACTATATTGTGTCTGCGGTCTTCTTTGCCCTTCCCCAATCTTCATGACTTTGCATTTGGCAGGGTTAAACTCAAGGAGCCAGTTGCTGGACCAGGCTTGTAGCCTGTCCAGGTCTCTTTGTAGTCCTGCCTGATCCTCATCCGATTTGATTCTTCTCATTAACTTCACATCATCTGCAAACAAGGACACTTCTGAGTCTATCCCTTCCGTTATGTCGTTCACATATACCAAGAACAGCACAGGTCCTAGGACTGACCCCTGTGGAACCCCGCTTGTCACAGGCGCCCACTCTGACACCTCGTCACGTACCATGACTCGTTGTTGCCTCCCTGTCAGGTATTCTCTGATCCATTGCAGTGCCTTTCCTGTTATGTGTGCCTGATCCTCTAGCTTTTGCAGTAACCTCTTGTGAGGAACTGTGTCGAAGGCCTTCTTGCAGTCCAAAAAAATGCAGTCGATCCACCCCTCTCTCTCTTGTCTTACTTCTGTCACCTTGTCATAAAACTCTAGTAGGTTTGTGACACAGGATTTTCCTTCCCTGAAACCGTGCTGGTTGTCAATTATACACTTGTTTCTTTCCAGGTGCTCCACCACTCTCCTCCTGATGATCTTCTCCATGACCTTGCATACTATACACGTTAGTGATACAGGTCTGTAGTTTAGTGCCTCATGTCTGTCTCCCTTTTTAAAAATTGGGACTACATTTGCCATCTTCCATACCTCAGGGAGTTGCCCAGTTTCAAATGATGTGTTGAAGATCTTTGTTAATGGTACACACAATATCTCTGCTCCCTCTTTAAGGACCCACGGAGAGATGTTGTCTGGTCCCACCGCCTTTGAGGTGTCAAGTTCGCATAGCAGCTTCTTCACCTCCTCCTTGGTTATGTGTGTGTCCAGCACTGTGTGTGTGTTCTGTGTGTGTGTGTGTGTGTGTGTGTGTGTGTGTGTGTGTGTGTGTGTGTGTGTGTGTGTGTGTGTGTGTGTTAGTGTGTGTGTGTGTGTGTGTGTGTGTGTGTGGAGTGTGTGTATGTGGGTGTGTGGTGTGTGTGTGTGTGTGTGTGTGTGTGTGTGTGTGTGTGTGTGTGTGTGTGTGTGTGTGTGTGTGTGTGTGTGTGTGTGTGTGTGTACTCACCTGTACTCACCTAATTGTGGTTGCAGGGGTCGAGACTCAGCTCCTGGCCCCGCCTCTTCACTGATCGCTACTGGATCCTCTCTCTCTCTGCTTCCTGAGCTTTGTCATACCTCTTCTTAAAACTATGTATGGTTCCTGCCTCCACTACTTCACTTGCTAGGCTATTCCACTTGCTGACAACTCTATGACTGAAGAAATACTTCCTAACGTCCCTGTGACTCGTCTGAGTCTTCAGCTTCCAGTTGTGACCCCTTGTCCCTGTGTCCCCTCTCTGGAACATCCTATCTCTGTCCACCTTGTCTATTCCCCGCAGTATCTTGTATGTCGTTATCATGTCTCCCCTGACCCTTCTGTCCTCCAGTGTCGTCAGTCCGATTTCCCTTAACCTTTCCTCGTACGACATTCCCTTGAGCTCTGGGACTAGCCTTGTTGCAAACCTTTGTACTTTCTCTAACTTCTTGACGTGCTTGACCAGGTGTGGGTTCCAGACTGGTGCTGCATACTCCAGTATGGGCCTAACATACACAGTGTACAGTGTCTTGAACGATTCCTTATTAAGGTATCGGAACGCTATTCTCAGGTTTGCCAGGCGCCCGTATGCTGCAGCGGTTATTTGGTTGATGTGTGCCTCCGGTGATGTGCTCGGTGTTATGGTCACCCCAAGGTCTTTCTCCCTGAGTGAGGTCTGTAGTCTTTGTCCACCTAGCCTATACTCTGTCTGCGGTCTTCTTTGCCCCTCCCCAATCTTCATGACTTTGCATTTGGCTGGATTGAATTCGAGAAGCCAGTTACTGGACCACATGTCCAGCCTGTCCAGGTCTCTTTGCAGTCCTGCCTCATCCTCGTCCGATTTAATTCTTCTCATCAACTTCACGTCATCTGCGAACAGGGACACTTCAGAGTCTATTCCTTCCATCATGTCGTTCACATATATCAAAAATAGCACTGGTCCTAGAACTGACCCCTGTGGGACCCCGCTCGTAACAGGCGCCCACTGTGATACCTCTTCACGTACCATGACTCGTTGCTGCCTCCCTGTCAGGTATTCCCTTATCCATTGCAGTGCCCTCCCTTTTACGTGCGCCTGATCCTCCAGCTTCTGCACTAATCTCTTGTGGGGAACTGTGTCAAAGGCCTTCCTGCAGTCTAGGAAAACGCAATCTACCCACCCCTCTCTCTCGTGTCTTACTTCTGTTACCTTGTCATAAAACTCCAGGAGGTTTGTGATACAAGATTTGCCTTCCATGAACCCATGCTGGTTTTCATTTATAATCTTGTTCCTTTCCAGGTGTTCGACCACTCTCCTCCTGATAATCTTCTCCATGACTTTGCACACAATACATGTCAGAGACACAGGTCTGTAGTTTAGTGCCTCGTTTCTGTTTCCTTTCTTAAATATGGGGACTACATTAGCTGTCTTCCATTTCTCAGGTAGTTGCCCAGTTTCAAGGGATGTGTTGAAGATTGTGGTTAGAGGCACGCACAGCATCTCTGCTCCTTCTCTAAGGACCCATGGGGAGATGTTGTCCGGTCCCATCGCCTTTGAGGTGTCAAGGTCACTTAAGAGCTTCTTCACCTCCTCCTCAGTTGTTCGTATGTCATCCAACACTTGTTGGTATATTCCCTCTTGATGTTCCCTTCTGTGCTGTCTTCCCACAGCCCTTCCTGTCTCTACTGTAAAAACTTCCTTAAATCTCCTGTTCAGCTCCTCACATACCTCCTGATCATTTCTTGTGAGTTCTCCACCTTCTGTCCTTAATCTGATCACCTGGTCTTTGACTGTTGTCTTCCTCCTGATGTGGCTATACAACAGTTTCGGGTCAGTCTTGATTCTCGATGCTATGTCATTTTCATACTGTCGCTGGGCCTCCCTCCTTACCTGTGCGTACTCATTCCTGGCTCTGCGACTGATCTCCCTATTTTCGTGTGTTCTCTGCCTTCTGTACTTTTTCCATTCTCTATTGCACTTTGTTTTTGCCTCCTTACACCGTCGGGTAAACCAGGGGCTCGTTCTGGTCTTCCCGTTGTTACTGTTGCCCTTGGGAATAAACCTTTCCACTGCCTCCTTGCATTTTGTTGTTACATATTCCATCATTTCATTTACTGGCTTTCCTGCCAGTTCTCTGTCCCACTGGACCTCCCGCAGGAAGTTCTTCAACCCTATGTAGTCCCCTCTTTTATAGTCAGGCTTTTCCCATTCAACTCCTGTTATTCTCTCCACTTGCAGCTCTACTATGTATTCAAAGCACAGAACCACGTGGTCGCTAGCTCCTAGGGGACTCTCATACTTGATGTCCTCAATGTCTGAGCTGCCCAGGGTGATCCCCCATAACCAGCAACTTTGCTCTGCTGGAGTGAGCTCTTCTTGCCACCTCAGCAAGTGTGTCCACCATTGCTCTGTTGCATATATATATATATATATATATATATATATATATATATATATATATATATATATATATATATATATATATATATATATATATATATATATATATATATATATATATATATATATGTATATATATATATATATATATATATATATATATATATATATATATATATATATATATATATATATAATATATATATATATATGTATATATATATATATATATATATATATATATATATATATATATATATGTATATATATATATATATATATATATATATATATATATATATATATATATATATATATATATATATATATATATGTATATATATATATATATATATATATATATATATATATATATATATATATATATATATATATAGATATATATATATATATATATATATATATATATATATATATATATATATATATAGAGATGCAGTGGATCAGGGCCTGATCAACTAGGCTGTTACTGCTGGCCGCACGTAATCCAACATACGAACCACAGTCTGGCCAATCCCGCTCTGATTTCAGGTATCTGTCCAGCTCCCTTTTGAAGGTATCCAGGGGTCTACTGGTGATTCCCTTTTTATTGAGGGTATGTCTCATCTCCTGCCCAGTCTTTTACTTTCGTAGGGAGTGATTTCTGTGTGCAGATTAGGGACCAGTCCCTCTATTATTTTCCAGGTGTAGATTACGATGTACTTCTCTCGCCTGCGTTCCAGTGAGTACAAGTGAGTCAAGTTCTTCCAGACGTTCACAGTAGTTAAGGTGTTTGATGGAACTTGTACGTGCAGTAAAGGATCTCTGTACACTCTCTTGATCTGTAATTTCACCTGCCTTGAATGGGGATGTTAATTAATGTACAGCAGTATTCCAGCCTAGAGAGAACAAGTGATTTAAAAAGGATCAACACTGGCATGGCATCTCTGTCTATATCATAGTGATCCAGTAGTTGTGAGAGGCAGGAACTTATGAACTTATGTTGCCCTGGATTATACAACTGTTGGGAATCCAAGTGGTTTAAATCCTGCTTCTTAGACCTCTTTCAAATATTTATACAATGTGGGGGCGTTAGAGCTAATGGTCAACAAACCATACCACGGGTGGGGTTAGAACCCGCGATCAGAGAGTCTACAATTCTTAACTATTGCTTTGCTACCATCTATATGGAGTGGGACTATGTCCATTGTTTACAGTGACTGTGGAATCTTACCGGTGTCTATGCTCCTCCATACATAGAGCCCGTGAGAGGGGATTCTTGCAGTTCTTGATCAACACAGAGTTGACGAGGTTGACAAGGACACAAACTCTTGAGTGACACTGTACTATGTACAACACACCACTAGAAGCAAGGTAATTCCTTTATGGAAATGAATATCAGCTTAAAACAGTGATATTTGAGTGTATTTTTTTGAAGTGTAGTGTTTGGGGGAGGGGGAGGCTGGTAGGCCTATGTACTGACGTCACTAAAGCCTTCACAGTAAATATTTGTTATTTGGTGATTTGCAATAACATCTGCGTGTTGTATAACAATGTATTTTGTGCTTCTGTAACATCGTGATTCGTGTTAATTTCTGTTAGTAACGGTAAGATGAATAACATAAACAGAGAGACGGCACCACTACCCCAGCTGACCTGCCCATACCCTGTCGTCAATACCCACACAGCAACAACACCCACACTACCACCTCTGTAGTGACTTGGCATCACAAAATAAAATTGAGGCATATGTGCAACATCTGGGTATCTTTATTGTAGACGTTTCGCCCTCCAGTGGCTTTATCAATACAAATTCCAGGACATAACTTGAAGACAGTAGGACTATGTACAGAAGATGAGGTAATCAGTCCCTCAACCTAGCAGTAGGTGCGAAGAGCACCGTAGTCGTGGAGATACTGAGGCGGAAGCAAGGAGCCTGACGCTTATATAGTAACGTCCCATTTCCACCTGACGTTACTATATAAGCGTCAGGCTCCTTGCTTCTGCCTCAGAATCTCCACGACTACGGTGCTCTTCGCACCTACTGCTAGGTTGAGGGACTGATTACCTCATCTTCTGTACATAGTCCTACTGTCTTCAAGTTATGTCCTGGAATTTGTATTGATAAAGCCACTGGAGGGCGAAACGTCTACAATAAAGATACCCAGATGTTGCACATGTGTCTCAATTTCATCTTGTCGGTGTTGTATACCCTTCTTGTACATTACAAAATAGCAAGAATATCTTTGCTCTCTGGCGTTCCAGTGGCTACTACAGTATTTGTGGGTATACTACAAGAGACAAGCTACTACTTAATCGTAGAACCTACTTGTTCCAACTTCTGCAACTCAGATTGCATTCCAGAAGAAAAAAATTGTTGTAGCCGGGTAGATTATCTCAGGGGACTGAAAGATACCCAGAAACCTGTGATAAATGTTGAAGCCAGTCTGAAGGTTCAGAGGTATACCTCAGGGACTCCTCTGTAATAATCGAGACTGCGCTTATGAGCTGTGTTGTATAATCGCTGTTAAGATAATCCCTCACAGGGAAGCACTTCGTGAGCTCCTCAGATTATTTAATGCCCTCCTATCTATTGGAAGAAGCCAATGCAAGTCTACATCAACTGGTGACACTGTCGACAAGGACTGGAAGTCCCTCACTGAGGCCAGCTCAGAAGTAAATAACTGGTGGAACTCTGTCATAACTAGGGCTCTACAGATAGAGTTTAAAACACTGAATTTGGAAATTCTAACACAATTCCTCTGACCACCAGAGAAGGTACACATCATTTTCCCAGCAACGAGCAAGCTTTGGGTCTCTCCCACAACTGACATCACTTCAACATCTGCCAGTACACCAGATAGCACATATAATGTCACTGATTCAACACCTGTCAGCACACCAGCCAACACTATTCCAATACCTGGCAACAGTGTTCCAACTGCCAATACTGAGTCAGGATTTTCTCCTCCAGAGACTGGTGCAGTTAATAATCTGGAGATTATTAACTGAAGAGAAAGAGGGCATCTACAGCCGTCTCAGGTTCCACCAACACTGTGTCAGGTTCCACCAACACTGTGTCAGGTTCCACCAACACTGTGTCAGGTTCCACCAACACTGTGTCAGGTTCCACCAACACTGTGTCAGGTTCCACCAACACTGTGTCAGGTTCCACCAACATTGTGTCAGGTTCCACCAACACTGTGTCAGGTTCCACCAACACTGTGTCAGGTTCCACCAACACTGTCTCAGGTTCCACCAACACAATGACAGGTTTCACCAACACTGTGTCAGGTTCCACCAACACAGTGTCAGGCTTCACCAGCACTGCGTCAGGTTCCACCAACACTGTGTCAGGTTTCACAAACACTGTGTCAGGTTCCACCAACACTGTGTCAGGTTCCACCAACACTGTGTCAGGTTCCACCAACACTGTGTCAGGTTCCACCAACACTGTGTCAGGTTCCACCAACACTGTGTCAGGTTCCACCAACACTGTGTCAGGTTCCACCAACACTGTGTCAGGTTCCACCAACACTGTGTCAGGTTCCACCAACACTGTGTCAGGTTCCACCAACATTGTGTCAGGTTCCACCAACACTGTGTCAGGTTCCACCAACACTGTGTCAGGTTCCACCAACACTGTCTCAGGTTCCACCAACACAATGACAGGTTTCACCAACACTGTGTCAGGTTCCACCAACACAGTGTCAGGCTTCACCAGCACTGCGTCAGGTTCCACCAACACTGTGTCAGGTTTCACCAACACTGTGTCAGGTTCCACCAACACTGTGTCAGGTTCCACCAACACTGTGTCAGGTTCCACCAACACTGTGTCAGGTTTCACCAACACTGTGTCAGGTTTCACCAACACTGTGTCAGGTTTCACCAACACTGTGTCAGGTTTCACCAACACTGTGTCAGGTTCCACCAACACTGTGTCAGGTTCCACCAACACTGTGTCAGGTTCCACCAATACTGTGTCAGGTTCCACCAACACTGTGTCAGGTTTCACCAACACTGTGTCAGGCTTCACCAACACTGTGTCAGGTTCCACCAACACTGTGTCAGGTTCCACCAACACTGTGTCAGGTTCCACCAACACTGTGTCAGGTTCCACCAACACTGTGTCAGGTTCCACCAACACTGTGTCAGGTTCCACCAACACTGTGTCAGGTTCCACCAACACTGTGTCAGGTTCCACCAACATTGTGTCAGGTTCCACCAACACTGTGTCAGGTTCCACCAACACTGTGTCAGGTTCCACCAACACTGTGTCAGGTTCCACCAACACTGTGTCAGGTTCCACCAACACTGTGTCAGGTTCCACCAACACTGTGTCAGGTTCCACCAACACTGTGTCAGGTTCCACCAACACAATGTCAGGTTTCACCAACACTGTGTCAGGTTCCACCAACACTGTGTCAGGTTCCACCAACACTGTGTCAGGTTCCACCAACACTGTGTCAGGTTCCACCAACACAATGTCAGGTTTCACCAACACTGTGTCAAGTTCCACCAACACTGTGTCAGGTTTCACCAACACTGTGTCAGGTTCCACCAACACTGTCTCAGGTTCCACCAACACAATGACAGGTTTCACCAACACTGTGTCAGGTTCCACCAACACAGTGTCAGGTTTCACCAACACTGCATCAGGTTCCACCAACACTGTGTCAGGTTCCACCAACACTGTGTCAGGTTCCACCAACACTGTGTCAGGTTCCACCAACACTGTGTCAGGTTTCACCAACACTGTGTCAGGTTTCACCAACACTGTGTCAGGTTTCACCAACACTGTGTCAGGTTCCACCAACACTGTGTCAGGTTCCACCAACACTGTGTCAGGTTCCACCAATACTGTGTCAGGTTCCACCAACACTGTGTCAGGTTTCACCAACACTGTGTCAGGCTTCACCAACACTGTGTCAGGTTTCACCAACACTGTGTCACGTTCCACCAACACTGTGTCAGGTTTCACCAACACTGTGTCAGGTTTCACCAACACTGTGTCAGGTTTCACCAACACTGTCAGGTTCCACCAACACTGTGTCAGGTTCCTCCAACACAGTGTCAGGTTTCACCAACACTGTCTCAGGTTCCACCAACACAATGACAGGTTTCACCAACACTGTGTCAGGTTCCACCAACACAGTGTCAGGTTTCACCAACACTGTGTCAGGTTCCACCAACACTGTGTCAGGTTCCACCAACACTGTGTCAGGTTCCACCAACACTGTGTCAGGTTCCACCAACACTGTGTCAGGTTTCACCAACACTGTGTCAGGTTTCACCAACACTGTGTCAGGTTTCACCAACACTGTGTCAGGTTCCACCAACACTGTGTCAGGTTCCACCAACACTGTGTCAGGTTCCACCAATACTGTGTCAGGTTCCACCAACACTGTGTCAGGTTTCACCAACACTGTGTCAGGCTTCACCAACACTGTGTCAGGTTTCACCAACACTGTGTCACGTTCCACCAACACTGTGTCAGGTTTCACCAACACTGTGTCAGGTTTCACCAACACTGTGTCAGGTTTCACCAACACTGTCAGGTTCCACCAACACTGTGTCAGGTTCCTCCAACACAGTGTCAGGTTTCACCAACACTGTGTCAGGTTCCACCAACACTGTGTCAGGTTCCACCAACACTGTGTCAGGTTCCACCAACACTGTGTCAGGTTTCACCAACACTGTGTCAAGTTTCACCAGCACTGTGTCAGGTTCCACCAACACAATGTCAGGTTTCACCAACACTGTGTCAGGTTCCACTAACACTGTGTCAGGTTTCACCAACACTTTGTCAGGTTCCACTAACACTGTGTTAGGTTCCACCAACACTGTGTCAGGTTCCACCAATACAGTGTCAGGTTCCACCAACACTGTGTCAGGTTCCACCAACACTGTGTCAGGTTTCACCAACACTGTCAGGTTCCACCAACACTGTGTCAGGTTTCACCAACACTGTGTCAGGTTTCACCAACACTGTGTCAGGTTTCACCAACACTGTGTCAGATTCCACCAACACTGTGTCAGGTTCCACCAACACTGTGTCAGGTTCCACTAACACTGTGTCAGGTTCCACCAACACTGTGTCAGGTTCCACCAACACTGTGTCAGGTTCCACCAACACTGTGTCAGGTTCCACCAACACTGTGTCAGGTTCCACCAACACTGTGTCAGGTTCCACCAACACTGTGTCAGGTTCCACCAACACTGTGTCAGGTTCCACCAACACTGTGTCAGGTTCCACCAACACTGTGTCAGGTTCCACCAACACTGTGTCAGGTTTCACCAACACTGTGTCAGGTTCCACCAACACTGTGTCAGGTTCCACCAACACTGTGTCATGTTCCACCAACACTGTGTCAGATTCCACCAACACTGTGTCAGGTTCCACCAACACTGTGTCAGGTTCCACCAACACTGTGTCAGGTTCCACCAACACTGTGTCAGGTTCCACCAACACTGTGTCAGGTTCCACCAACACTGTGTCAGGTTCCACCAACACTGTGTCAGGTTCCACCAACACTGTGTCAGGTTCCACCAACACTGTGTCAGGTTCCACCAACACTGTGTCAGGTTCCACCAACACTGTGTCAGGTTCCACCAACACTGGAGTCAGTCTTCCCAGGCACCTAAGCAGTGCTCTCGCTGTTACTGGAGAGGACACTCCACTAACAACTGCCTGCGAGACACCAGGTACACTTACTGCAACAAGAGGGAACATCAGGAGGACCAGTGTCGGAAGAATAAGGAACTTGACAAACAGGACCACTTGTTCAGAGACCTGTTCCCAGAACAAACCAGCAGGATCTCTGAGCTGGTGAACACTCTCACACGTCACCCACTCAGCTACTTCTATCTCAGCCCAGCAGGTGGTATTGTATCTTATACAAGACCACAGACCTACATCCCTGCAGCTGCCTCAGTACCCTACCTCTCTCAAGGGCAGCACCTTACAAGCCGTACACGCCCACCACCTCAAGCTGACCACATCATGAGGAACCAGTCTATCAGCATCCTGTCGGCCAACATTAGAGGTTTCATTACTAATGTTGGAGAGTTCACACATAGTTTTGTGAACACTCGACGTCCCGACATGATAGCTGTTGTTGAATCATTTTTGGGCGACAGGACTCCAGATAATTTTGCAAGAATTGCTGGCTACACCTCATGGATGAGAAGAGACAGGCAAGGGCAAGGAGGAGGTGTTGCTGTGTGCTTCTCTAAAAGTGTTCATGCCCAGCACATTGATGTTGCCACCCCTACACATCTTGAAATGATGTTCTTCAAGCTCCGTATAAACACTAGTACCTCTGTACTAGCATGTGCAATGTACAGACCTCAGTGGCAACATAAACACTAGTACCTCTGTACTAGCATGTGCAATGTACAGACCTCAGTGGCAACATAAACACTAGTACCTCTGTACTAGCATGTGCAATGTACAGACCTCAGTGACAACATAAACACTAGTACCTCTGTACTAGCATGTGCAATGTACAGACCTCAGTGACAACATGCAGTCCCCATCAACTTCCTAATAGAAAATATTGACTCCCTTCTTCTACAACACAACTGTCAACATATTATAATTGTTGGTGACCTCAACCAGCACCTTATACAGAGGGACTTTGATGACCTTCTTGCAGTGTTTGACATGAGAAACTTTGTTGATTTCCCTACTCATATCTCTGGCTCCTCCCTTGACCCAGTAGTGAGTGATCTGGCAGAAGGCATAGTCACTTGTCAACCCCTCGGGAATGTTGGATAGTCTGACCACAAGGCTGTTTTTACGACACTTAAGATCCCAACAGAACATAAGAACATAAAAACGAGGAACACTGCAGCAGGCCTTTTGGCCCATACTAGGCAGGTTCTTTGCAATTCATCCCACTAACAAAACATTTGCCCAATCCAATTTTCAATGCCACCCAAGAAATAAGCTCTGATGTGAAAGTCCCACTCAAATCCAACCCCTCCCACTCATGTACTTATCCAACCTAAATTTAAAACTACCCAAAGTCCTAGCCTCAATAACCCAACTAGGTAGACTGTTCCACTCTTCAACTACCCTATTTCCAAACCAATACTTTATATGTCCTTTCTAAATCTAAACTTATTTTTTTTTTATTATCACACTGGCCGATTCCCACCAAGGCAGGGTGGCCCGAAAAAGAAAAACTTTCACCATCATTCACTCCCTCACTGTCTTGCCAGAAGGGTGCTTTACACTACAGTTTTTAAACTGCAACATTAACACCCCTCCTTCAGAGTGCAGGCACTGTACTTCCCATCTCCAGGACTCAAGTCCGGCCTGCCGGTTTCCCTGAACCCCTTCATAAATGTTACTTTGCTCACACTCCAACAGCACGTCAAGTATTAAAAACCATTTGTCTCCATTCACTCCTATCAAACACGCTCACGCATGCCTGCTGGAAGTCCAAGCCCCTCGCACACAAAACCTCCTTTACCCCCTCCCTCCAACCTTTCCTAGGCCGACCCCTACCCCGCCTTCCTTCCACTACAGACTGATACACTCTTGAAGTTATTCTGTTTCGCTCCATTCTCTCCACATGTCCGAACCACCTCAACAACCCTTCCTCAGCCCTCTGGACAACAGTTTTGGTAATCCCGCACCTCCTCCTAACTTCCAAACTACGAATTCTCTGCATTATATTCACACCACACATTGCTCTCAGACATGACATCTCCACTGCCTCCAGCCTTCTCCTCGCTGCAACATTCATCACCCATGCTTCACACCCATATAAGAGCGTTGATAAAACTATACTCTCATACATTCCCCTCTTTGCCTCCAAGGACAAAGTTCTTTGTCTCCACAGACTCCTAAGTGCACCACTCACCCTTTTCCCCTCATCAATTCTATGATTCACCTCATCTTTCATAGACCCATCCGCTGACACGTCAACTCCCAAATATCTGAATACATTCACCTCCTCCATACTCTCTCCCTCCAATCTGATATCCAATCTTTCATCACCTAATCTTTTTGTTATCCTCATAACCTTACTCTTTCCTGTATACACTTTCAATTTTCTTCTTTTACATACCCTACCAAATTCATCCACCAATCTCTGCAACTTCTCTTCAGAACCTCCCAAGAGCACAGTGTCATCAGCAAAGAGCAACTGTGACAACTCCCACTTTATGTGTGATTCTTTATCTTTTAACTCCACGCCTCTTGCCAAGACCCTCGCATTTACTTCTCTTACAACCCCATCTATAAATATATTAAACAACCACGGTGACATCACACATCCTTGTCTAAGGCCTACTTTTACTGGGAAATAATTTCCCTCTTTCCTACATACTCTAACTTGAGCCTCACTATCCTCGTAAAAACTCTTCACTGCTTTCAGTAACCTACCTCCTACACCATACACTTGCAACATCTGCCACATTGCCCCCGTATCCACCCTGTCATACGCCTTTTCCAAATCCATAAATGCCACAAAGACCTCTTTAGCCTTATCTAAATACTGTTCACTTATATGTTTCACTGTAAACACCTAAACTTATCTAATTTAAATCCATTACTGCGGGTTCTCTCTTGGAGAGACATCCTCAAGACCTTGTTAATATCCCCTTTATTAATACCTGTCTTCCACTTATACACTTCGATCAGGTCTCCCCTCATTCTTCGTCTAACAAGTGAATGTAACTTAAGAGTCTTCAATCTTTCTTCATAAGGAAGAGGTGAGGAGTCCACACGCACAACCTGGCTATGGGAAAGAGGTAATTGGCCAGCCCTTTGCTCTGAGCTCGCCACCACCGATTGGAACGCTCTTCTCCAAGGGGATTTAGCAACCAAGTGAAAGCCTTCACTGGACACATCCTTAATCTACAACAAGAACACATTCCTCACCGGCAATATGTGACGAAGCCTACAGATCAGCCTTGGTTCGGCTTTCGTTGTAGAGAGGCTGCTACTGTTAAGTACAAGGCATGGCGAAGGTATAAGAGACATCCTACCACCTACAACAGGAACTTGCACATGCAAGCCTGTGTAAGTTCATGTGGGTGACGTTCAAAAGTGAACCATTGTTAAATGGGAGGTGGACACTAAAAGAAAGCTGACGTCAGTAGAGTGGGCTCCAAAATCTGGTGGTCAAGGACAGACAAGGTTATCTGCCTAATGAACTTATTCCACCTCTAAATCGACAAGATGGGACCACCTCTACTAGTAGTCAGGAGAAAGCTAATTTCTTTGTCGAAGACTTTGCTGCCATGATGCAAGTTCCTGATCCAGCAAGGGACCCTCCTTGGCTAGCTGCAAGAACTGTGTCAAAACTGTCAGTGGTGATAATAAGGCAGGAGGAGGTGCATTTCCTACTTAAATCGCTTGACCAAGAAAAGGCTGTGGGCCCAGACAAGTTGAGCCCAAGATTGTTGAGAAGATGTACAGACCAGCTAGCAGCACCTCTAACTCGCATCTTTCAGCACTGCCTAGTACAGTGTAAATGGCCCTCTCTATGGAAAGAGGCAAATGTAGTCCCTGTTCACAAAAAGAAGAGCAGAGCAGAAATCAGCAACTACAGACCAGTGTCACTCCTGTCAATCACTGGTAAGATCCTTGAGACAATAATCTCAAGACAAATGACAGAGTTTTTTGACTACCACTCACTACTTTGTCGCTGTCCTCGGAGTGGAGCCAAGTGTGGTACTTTATCAATGTTGGCTTTATGCATGACAGTGAGGCCTTCCAAAGCCCTCCTGTGTTGAAGGCTTTGCTGAAATGATAGATCTATCCAGGAAGTAGCAGATGAGATGCGGGACAGGCATACCAAGAAAGTGGAGCATACTCAAGGTATGCTTCACTTGTGCCTCGTACAGAATCTTGCAGCCCCTACTGTCGAGCCGATGCGAGATACGTCGAAGTGCTGTAAGCTTCTTGGCCACCTTGTTTGCAAGATTTATAACGTTGTTTTTCATGGCCAGTGTGGAGTAAAATTTCACCCCAAGGATATCGAATTCGTTCCCGAGTACCAACACTCTCCCATTCATACTTACCACTGTTCCGGCATTACCATCATTGTGCCTAGAGATCATCACCATTTGTGCTTTCTCAGGTGCATATGTTACCTGCCATAGGTTTTGCCATGCTGATATAGCTCTTAGCTGGTGATTGATGTAGCTTAGAGCAGCTAGCATTTCGTCACTTGGATAAGTAAATGTCAGAGTACAGTCCTCTGCATATGCATGGGATTCTGGGATGAGTTGAAGGTCTTCGAAGCAGACATTCCAAAACAATTGCTCAATCACCGTTTTCTGTGGCACACTTGCCCCAATAGGATGTCTTGCTGACTCTGTTCCATTGAGAACTACCCTTAGAGATCTACCTGAAAAGTCATAGTGCAGAGCCTGCAATTCCCAGTGCTTGCAGTTTTGCCAAGAGTCCCTGGTACGATACTCGGTCGAAAGAACCAACAATGTCCTTTGCTACCACACAGCTGATTTTGGATTCATCCAGTGACAGGAGCCACTTAGTGGAGAGGTTGAACAACAGATCAGCACTAGAGTAACCTTTCCAGAAGCCACAGTGGATGGTAGTCAGAAAACTCATTCATTTGTCAAGGATCTTGCCAGTGATTGACAGGAGTGACACTGGTCTGTAGTTGATGATTTCTGCTCTGCTCTTCTTTTTGGGAACAGGGACTACATTTGCCTCTTTCCACAGAGAGGGCCATTTACACTATGCTAGGCAGTGCTGAAACAAGCGAGTTAGAGGTTCTGCTAGCTGGTCTGCATATCTACTCAGCAATCTTGGGCTTAACTTGTCTGGGCCAACAGCCTTTTCTTGGTCAAGCAGTTTAAGAAGATGCACCTCCAACTGCTTTATTGTCACCACTGACAGCTTTGACACAGTTCTTGCAGCTAGCTATAGAGGGTCCCTTGCTGGATCAGGAACCTGCACTTTGGCAGCAAAGTGTTGAGAAAAGAGGTCCGCTTTTTCTTACTACTAGTAGAGGTTAATTCATCAGGAAGATAACCATTCCTGTTCTTGACCAAGGACCACAAGGATTTGGAGCCCACTGTAACAGATGCTAGCTTTCTTTTTGTGTTCGCCTCCCACTTTTGTACTTTACCCATATGCCTACAGGCTTTGCTGTGTAAGTTTCTGTTATAGGTAGTAGGATGTCTCTTATACCATGGTCAAACCTTTTACTTAGCAGTAGCAGCCTGTCTAGACCGAAAGCTGAACCAAGGTTGATCTGTAGGCTGCGTCACATACTGCCGGTGAGGGATCTGTTCTTGTTGTAGATTAAAGATGTGTCCAGTGAAGACATTCACTTGGTTGTCAACATCACTTAGAGAAGAACATTCCAATCAGAGGTGGCGAGTTCAAAGCACAGGACTGGCCAGTTACCTCTTTCCCACAGCCAGGGTACATGATTACTCCCCAACTCGTTCGGTTGGGATCTTCCATGTAGTAAAAACACCCTAGTGGTCAGACGATCCAACATAACCGATGGGTTGAGAGGTGACTATACCTTGTGCCAGCTCACTCACTATTGGGTCTAGGGAGGAGCCAGAGATGTGAGTAGGGAAATCAACAAAGTTTCTCATGTCAAACACTGCAAGAAGGTCATCAGAGACCCTCTGCATAAGATGTTGGTTGAGGTCACCAACGATTATAATATGTTGGCAGCTGTGATGGAGAAAAAAGGAGTCCACATTTTACATTAGAAAGCTGATGTTTTCTGCATGTTGCCACTGAGGGTTGCACATCGCACATGCTAGTACAGGGGTACTAGTGTTTATGTTGCCACTGAGGTGAGTACATCGCACATGCTAGTACAGAGGTACTAGTGTTTATGTTGCCACTGAGGTGTGTACATCGAACATGCTAGTACAGAGGTAGTAGTGTTTATGTTGTCACTGAGGTGTGTACATCGAACATGCTAGTACAGAGGTATTAGTGTTTATGTTGTCACTGAGGTGTGTACATCGAACATGCTAGTACAGAGGTATTAGTGTTTATGTTGTCACTGAGGTGTGTACATCGAACATGCTAATACAGAGGTACTAGTGTTTATGTTGCCACTGAGATCTGTACATCGTACATGCTAGTACAGAGGTAATACTGTTTATGTTGCCACTGAGGTCTGTACATCGTATATGCTAGTACAGAGGTACTAGTGTTTATGTTGCCACTGAGGTGTGTACATCGTACATGCTAATACAGAGGTACTAGTGTTTATGTTGCCACTGAGGTGTGTACATCGTACATACTAGTACAGAGGTACTAGTTTTTATGTTGTCACTGATGTCTGTACATCGTACATGCTAGTACAGAGGCACTAGTATGTAAGTTGCCACTTAGGTGTGTACATAGCACATGCTAGTACAGAGGTACTAGAATTTATGTTGCCACTGAGGTGTGTACATCGAACATGTTAGTACAGAAGTACTAGTATGTATGTTGCCACTGAGGTGTGTACATCGCACATGCTAGTACAGAGGTACTAGTGTTTATGTTGCCACTGAGATCTGTACATCGTACATGCTAGTACAGAGGTACTAGTGTTTATCATCTACCTTCCTCACACTCTAGCAGTAGGTAGGTAGATCAACCATCCAGGGAGCATCTACCTCCCTCACACTCCAGCAGTAGGTAGGTAGGTAGAACAACCATCCAGGGAGCATCTACCTCCCTCACACTCCAGCAGTAGGTAGGTAGGTAGAACAACCATCCAGGGAGCATCTACCTCCCTCACACTCCAGCAGTAGGTAGGTAGGTAGAGAACAACCATCCAGGGAGCATCTACCTTCCTCACACTCCAGCAGTAGGTAGGTAGGTAGAGAACAACCATCCAGGGAGCATCTACCTTCCTCACACTCCAGCAGTAGGTAGGTAGGTAGAGAACAACCATCCAGGGAGCATCTACCTTCCTCACACTCCAGCAGTAGGTAGGTAGGTAGAGAACAACCATCCAGGGAGCATCTACCTTCCTCACACTCCAGCAGTAGGTAGGTAGGTAGAGAACAACCATCCAGGGAGCATCTACCTTCCTCACACTCCAGCAGTAGGTAGGTAGGTAGAGAACAACCATCCAGGGAGCATCTACCTTCTTCACACTCCAGCAGTATGTAGGTAGGTAGAGAACAACCATCCAGGGAGCATCTACCTTCCTCACACTCTAGCAGTAGGTAGGTAGATAGAAAACAACCATCAAGGGAGCATCTACCTTCCTCACACTCAAGCAGTAGGTAGATTGGTAGAACAACCATCCAGGGAGCATCTACCTTCTTCACACTCCAGCAGTAGGTAGGTAGGTAGAGAACAACCATCCAGGGAGCATCTACCTTCCTCACACTCCAGCAGTAGGTAGGTAGGTAGAGAACAACCATCCAGGGATCATCTACCTTCCTCACACTCCAGCAGTAGGTAGGTAGGTAGAGAACAACCATCCAGGGAGCATCTACCTTCCTCACACTCCAGCAGTAGGTAGGTAGGTAGAGAACAACCATCCAGGGAGCATCTACCTTCCTCACACTCCAGCAGTAGGTAGGTAGGTAGAGAACAACCATCCAGGGAGCATCTACCTTCCTCACACTCCAGCAGTAGGTAGGTAGGTAGAGAACAACCATCCAGGGAGCATCTACCTTCCTCACACTCCAGCAGTAGGTAGGTAGGTAGAGAACAACCATCCAGGGAGCATCTACCTTCCTCACACTCCAGCAGTAGGTAGGTAGGTAGAGAACAACCATCCAGGGAGCATCTACCTTCCTCACACTCCAGCAGTAGGTAGGTAGGTAGATCAACCATCCAGGGAGCATCTACCTCCCTCACACTCCAGCAGTAGGTAGGTAGGTAGAACAACCATCCAAAGAGCATCTACCTTCCTCACACTCCAGCAGTAGGTAGGTAGGTAGAACAACCATCCAGGGAGCATCTACCTCCCTCACACTAAAGCAGTAGGTAGGTAGGTAGATCCAGGGAGCATCTATCCTCACACTCCAGCAGTAGGTAGGTAGGTAGAGAACAACCATCTCTACCTTCCTCACTCTCCAGCAGTAGGTAGGTAGGTAGAACAACCATCCAGGGAGCATCTACCTCCCTCACACTCCAGCAGTAGGTAGGTAGGTAGATCAACCATCCAGGGAGCATCTACCTTCCTCACACTCCAGCAGTAGGTAGGTAGGTAGAACAACCATCCAGGGAGCATCTACCTTCCTCACACTCCAGCAGTAGGTAGGTAGGTAGAACAACCATCCAGGGAGCATCTACCTCCCTCACACTCCAGCAGTAGGTAGGTAGGTAGATCAACCATCCAGGGAGCATCTACCTTCCTCACACTCCAGCAGTAGGTAGGTAGGTAGAACAACCATCCAGGGAGCATCTACCTTCCTCACACTCCAGCAGTAGGTAGGTAGGTAGAACAACCATCCAGGGAGCATCTACCTTCCTCACACTCCAGCAGTAGGTAGGTAGGTAGAACAACCATCCAGGGAGCATCTACCTTCCTCACACTCCAGCAGTAGGTAGGTAGGTAGAACAACCATCCAGGGAGCATCTACCTTCCTCACACTCCAGCAGTAGGTAGGTAGGTAGAGAACAACCATCCAGGGAGCATCTACCTCCCTCACACTCCAGCAGTAGGTAGGTAGGTAGAACAACCATCCAGGGAGCATCTACCTTCCTCACACTCCAGCAGTAGGTAGGTAGGTAGAACAACCATCCAGGGAGCATCTACCTTCCTCACACTCCAGCAGTAGGTAGGTAGGTAGAGAACAACCATCCAGGGAGCATCTACCTTCCTCACACTCCAGCAGTAGGTAGGTAGGTAGAGAACAACCATCCAGGGAGCATCTACCTTCCTCACACTCCAGCAGTAGGTAGGTAGGTAGAACAACCATCCAGGGAGCATCTACCTTCCTCACACTCCAGCAGTAGGTAGGTAGGTAGAACAACCATCCAGGGAGCATCTACCTCCCTCACACTCCAGCAGTAGGTAGGTAGGTAGAACAACCATCCAGGAAGCATCTACCTTCCTCACACTCCAGCAGTAGGTAGGTAGGTAGAGAACAAAGATCCAGGGAGCATCTACCTCCCTCACACTCCAGCAGTAGGTAGGTAGGTAGAGAACAACCATCCAGGGAGCATCTACCTCCCTCACACTCCAGCAGTAGGTAGGTAGGTAGAGAACAACCATCCAGGGATCATCTACCTTCCTCACACTCCAGCAGTAGGTAGGTAGGTAGAACAACCATCCAGGGAGCATCAGCCTTCCTCACACTCCAGCAGTAGGTAGGTAGGTAGAGAACAACCATCCAGGGAGCATCTACCTCCCTCACACTCCAGCAGTAGGTAGGTAGGTAGATCAACCAACATCTACCTCCACACTCCAGCAGTAGGTAGGTCTACATCTACCTTCCTCACACTCCGGCAGTAGGTAGGTAGGTAGAGAACAACCATCCAGGGAGCATCTACCTCCCTCACACTCCAGCAGTAGGTAGGTAGGTAGAACAACCATCCAGGGAGCATCTACCTCCCTCACACTCCAGCAGTAGGTAGGTAGGTAGAACAACCATCCAGGGAGCATCTACCTTCCTCACACTCCAGCAGTAGGTAGGTAGGTAGAACAACCATCCAGGGAGCATCTACCTTCCTCACACTCCAGCAGTAGGTAGGTAGGTAGAACAACCATCCAGGGAGCATCTACCTTCCTCACACTCCAGCAGTAGGTAGGTAGGTAGAACAACCATCCAGGGAGCATCTACCTTCCTCACACTCCAGCAGTAGGTAGGTAGGTAGAGAACAACCATCCAGGGAGCATCTACCTTCCTCACACTCCAGCAGTAGGTAGGTAGGTAGAGAACAACCATCCAGGGAGCATCTACCTTCCTCACACTCCAGCAGTAGGTAGGTAGGTAGAACAACCATCCAGGGAGCATCTACCTTCCTCACACTCCAGCAGTAGGTAGGTAGGTAGAACAACCATCCAGGGAGCATCTACCTTCCTCACACTCCAGCAGTAGGTAGGTAGGTAGAGAACAACCATCCAGGGAGCATCTACCTTCCTCACACTCCAGCAGTAGGTAGGTAGGTAGAGAACAACCATCCAGGGAGCATCTACCTTCCTCACACTCCAGCAGTAGGTAGGTAGGTAGAGAACAACCATCCAGGGAGCATCTACCTTCCTCACACTCCAGCAGTAGGTAGGTAGGTAGAGAACAACCATCCAGGGAGCATCTACCTTCCTCACACTCCAGCAGTAGGTAGGTAGGTAGAGAACAACCATCCAGGGAGCATCTACCTTCCTCACACTCCAGCAGTAGGTAGGTAGGTAGAACAACCATCCAGGGAGCATCTACCTTCCTCACACTCCAGCAGTAGGTAGGTAGGTAGAACAACCATCCAGGGAGCATCTACCTTCCTCACACTCCAGCAGTAGGTAGGTAGGTAGAGAACAACCATCCAGGGAGCATCTACCTTCCTCACACTCCAGCAGTAGGTAGGTAGGTAGAGAACAACCATCCAGGGAGCATCTACCTTCCTCACACTCCAGCAGTAGGTAGGTAGGTAGAACAACCATCCAGGGAGCATCTACCTTCCTCACACTCCAGCAGTAGGTAGGTAGGTAGAGAACAACCATCCAGGGAGCATCTACCTTCCTCACACTCCAGCAGTAGGTAGGTAGGTAGAGAACAACCATCCAGGGAGCATCTACATTCCTCACACTCCAGCAGTAGGTAGGAGAACAACCATAGGGAGCATCTACCTTCCTCACACTCCAGCAGTAGGTAGGTAGGTAGAGAACAACCATCCAGGGAGCATCTACCTTCCTCACACTCCAGCAGTAGGTAGGTAGGTAGAGAACTACCATCCAGGGAGCATCTACCTTCCTCACACTCCAGCAGTAGGTAGGTAGGTAGAGAACAACCATCCAGGGAGCATCTACCTTCCTCACACTCCAGCAGTAGGTAGGTAGGTAGAACAACCATCCAGGGAGCATCTACCTTCCTCACACTCCAGCAGTAGGTAGGTAGGTAGAGAACAACCATCCAGGGAGCATCTACCTTCCTCACACTCCAGCAGTAGGTAGGTAGGTAGAACAACCATCCAGGGAGCATCTACCTTCCTCACACTCCAGCAGTAGGTAGGTAGGTAGAGAACAACCATCCAGGGAGCATCTACCTTCCTCACACTCCAGCAGTAGGTAGGTAGGTAGAGAACAACCATCCAGGGAGCATCTACCTTCCTCACACTCCAGCAGTAGGTAGGTAGGTAGAGAACAACCATCCAGGGAGCATCTACCTTCCTCACACTCCAGCAGTAGGTAGGTAGGTAGAGAACAACCATCCAGGGAGCATCTACCTTCCTCACACTCCAGCAGTAGGTAGGTAGGTAGAGAACAACCATCCAGGGAGCATCTACCTTCCTCACACTCCAGCAGTAGGTAGGTAGGTAGAGAACAACCATCCAGGGAGCATCTACCTTCCTCACACTCCAGCAGTAGGTAGGTAGGTAGAACAACCATCCAGGGAGCATCTACCTTCCTCACACTCCAGCAGTAGGTAGGTAGGTAGAGAACAACCATCCAGGGAGCATCTACCTTCCTCACACTCCAGCAGTAGGTAGGTAGGTAGAGACAATCATCCAGGGAGCATCTACCTTCCTCACACTCCAGCAGTAGGTAGGTAGGTAGAGAACAACCATCCAGGGAGCATCTACCTTCCTCACACTCCAGCAGTAGGTAGGTAGGTAAAGAACAACCATCCATGGAGCATCTACCTTCCTCAAACTCCAGCAGTAGGTAGGTAGGTAGAACAACCATCCAGGGAGCATCTACCTTCCTCACACTCCAGCAGTAGGTAGGTAGGTAGAGAGCAACCATCCAGGGAGCATCTACCTTCCTCACACTCCAGCAGTAGGTAGGTAGAGAACAACCATCCAGGGAGTATCTACCTTCCTCCCACTCCAGCAGTAGGTAGGTAGGTAGAACAACCATCCAGGGAGCATCTACCTTCCTCACACTCCAGCAGTAGGTAGGTAGGTAGAGAACAACCATCCAGGGAGCATCTACCTTCCTCACACTCCAGCAGTAGGTAGGTAGGTAGAGAACAACCATCCAGGGAGCATCTACCTTCCTCACACTCCAGCAGTAGGTAGGTAGGTAGAGAACAACCATCCAGGGAGCATCTACCTTCCTCACACTCCAGCAGTAGGTAGGTAGGTAGAACAACCATCCAGGGAGCATCTACCTTCCTCACACTCCAGCAGTAGGTAGGTAGGTAGAGAACAACCATCCAGGGAGCATCTACCTTCCTCACACTCCAGCAGTAGGTAGGTAGGTAGAGAACAACCATCCAGGGAGCATCTACCTTCCTCACACTCCAGCAGTAGGTAGGTAGGTAGAGAACAACCATCCAGGGAGCATCTACCTCCCTCACACTCCAGCAGTAGGTAGGTAGGTAGAAAACAACCATCCAGGGAGCATCTACCTCCCTCACACTCCAGCAGTAGGTAGGTAGGTAGAACAACCATCCAGGGAGCATCTACCTCCCTCACACTCCAGCAGTAGGTAGGTAGGTAGAGAACAACCATCCAGGGAGCATCTACCTTCCTCACACTCCAGCAGTAGGTAGGTAGGTAGAGAACAACCATCCAGGGAGCATCTACCTTCCTCACACTCCAGCAGTAGGTAGGTAGGTAGAAACAACCATCCAGGGAGCATCTACCTTCCTCACACTCCAGCAGTAGGTAGGTAGGTAGAAACAACCATCCAGGGAGCATCTACCTTCCTCACACTCCAGCAGTAGGTAGGTAGGAAGAGAACAACCATCCAGGGAGCATCTACCTTCCTCACACTCCAGCAGTAGGTAGGTAGGTAGAAACAACCATCCAGGGAGCATCTACCTTCCTCACACTCCAGCAGTAGGTAGGTAGGTAGAGAAACAACCATCCAGGGAGCATCTACCTTCCTCACACTCCAGCAGTAGGTAGGTAGGTAAAACAACCATCCAGGGAGCATCTACCTTCCTCACACTCCAGCAGTAGGTAGGTAGGTAGAGAACAACCATCCAGGGAGCATCTACCTTCCTCACACTCCAGCAGTAGGTAGGTAGGTAGAGAACAACCATCCAGGGAGCATCTACCTTCCTCACACTCCAGCAGTAGGTAGGTAGGTAGAGAACAACCATCCAGGGAGCATCTACCTTCCTCACACTCCAGCAGTAGGTAGGTAGGTAGAGAACAACCATCCAGGGAGCATCTACCTTCCTCACACTCCAGCAGTAGGTAGGTAGGTAGAGAACAACCATCCAGGGAGCATCTACCTTCCTCACACTCCAGCAGTAGGTAGGTAGGTAGAGAACAACCATCCAGGGAGCATCTACCTTCCTCACACTCCAGCAGTAGGTAGGTAGGTAGAGAACAACAATCCAGGGAGCATCTACCTTCCTCACACTCCAGCAGTAGGTAGGTAGGTAGAGAACAACCATCCAGGGAGTATCTACCTTCCTCCCACTCCAGCAGTAGGTAGGTAGGTAGAACAACCATCCAGGGAGCATCTACCTTCCTCACACTCCAGCAGTAGGTAGGTAGGTAGAGAACAACCATCCAGGGAGCATCTACCTTCCTCACACTCCAGCAGTAGGTAGGTAGGTAGAGAACAACCATCCAGGGAGCATCTACCTTCCTCACACTCCAGCAGTAGGTAGGTAGGTAGAGAACAACCATCCAGGGAGCATCTACCTTCCTCACACTCCAGCAGTAGGTAGGTAGGTAGAGAACAACCATCCAGGGAGCATCTACCTTCCTCACACTCCAGCAGTAGGTAGGTAGGTAGAGAACAACCATCCAGGGAGCATCTACCTTCCTCACACTCCAGCAGTAGGTAGGTAGGTAGAGAACAACCATCCAGGGAGCATCTACCTTCCTCACACTCCAGCAGTAGGTAGGTAGGTAGAACAACCATCCAGGGAGCATCTACCTTCCTCACACTCCAGCAGTAGGTAGGTAGGTAGAGAACAACCATCCAGGGAGCATCTACCTTCCTCACACTCCAGCAGTAGGTAGGTAGGTAGAGAACAACCATCCAGGGAGCATCTACCTTCCTCACACTCCAGCAGTAGGTAGGTAGGTAGAGACAACCATCCAGGGAGCATCTACCTTCCTCACACTCCAGCAGTAGGTAGGTAGGTAGAGAACAACCATCCAGGGAGCATCTACCTTCCTCACACTCCAGCAGTAGGTAGGTAGGTAGAGAACAACCATCCAGGGAGCATCTACCTTCCTCACACTCCAGCAGTAGGTAGGTAGGTAGAACAACCATCCAGGAACAACCATCCAGGGAGCATCTACCTTCCTCACACTCCAGCAGTAGGTAGGTAGGTAGAGAACAACCATCCAGGGAGCATCTACCTTCCTCACACTCCAGCAGTAGGTAGGTAGGTAGAGAACAACCATCCAGGGAGCATCTACCTTCCTCACACTCCAGCAGTAGGTAGGTAGGTAGAACAACCATCCAGGGAGCATCTACCTTCCTCACACTCCAGCAGTAGGTAGGTAGGTAGAGAACAACCATCCAGGGAGCATCTACCTTCCTCACACTCCAGCAGTAGGTAGGTAGGTAGAGAACAACCATCAAGGGAGCATCTACCTTCCTCACACTCTAGCAGTAGGTAGGTAGGTAGGTAGAGAACAACCATCCAGGGAGCATCTACCTTCCTCACACTCCAGCAGTAGGTAGGTAGGTAGAGAACAACCATCCAGGGAGCATCTACCTTCCTCACACTCCAGCAGTAGGTAGGTAGGTAGAGAACAACCATCCAGGGAGCATCTACCTTCCTCACACTCCAGCAGTAGGTAGGTAGGTAGAACAACCATCCAGGGAGCATCTACCTTCCTCACACTCCAGCAGTAGGTAGGTAGGTAGAGAACAACCATCCAGGGAGCATCTACCTTCCTCACACTCCAGCAGTAGGTAGGTAGGTAGAGAACAACCATCCAGGGAGCATCTACCTTCCTCACACTCCAGCAGTAGGTAGGTAGGTAGAGAACAACCATCCAGGGAGCATCTACCTTCCTCACACTCCAGCAGTAGGTAGGTAGGTAGAGAACAATCATCCAGGGAGCATCTACCTTCCTCACACTCCAGCAGTAGGTAGGTAGGTAGAGAACAACCATCCAGGGAGCATCTACCTTCCTCACACTCCAGCAGTAGGTAGGTAGGTAGAGAACAACCATCCAGGGAGCATCTACCTTCCTCACACTCCAGCAGTAGGTAGGTAGGTAGAGAACAACCATCCAGGGAGCATCTACCTTCCTCACACTCCAGCAGTAGGTAGGTAGGTAGAGAACAACCATCCAGGGAGCATCTACCTTCCTCACACTCCAGCAGTAGGTAGGTAGGTAAAGAACAACCATCCATGGAGCATCTACCTTCCTCACACTCCAGCAGTAGGTAGGTAGGTAGAACAACCATCCAGGGAGCATCTACCTTCCTCACACTCCAGCAGTAGGTAGGTAGGTAGAAACAACCATCCAGGGAGCATCTACCTTCCTCACACTCCAGCAGTAGGTAGGTAGGTAGACCTTCTTCACACTCCAGCAGAACAACCATCCATGGAGCATCTACCTTCCTCACACTCCAGCAGTAGGTAGGTAGGTAGAACAACCATCCAGGGAGCATCTACCTTCCTCACACTCCAGCAGTAGGTAGGTAGGTAGAGAACAACCATCCAGGGAGCATCTACCTTCCTCACACTCCAGCAGTATGTAGGTCGGTAGAGAACAAAAATCCAGGGAGCATCTACCTTCCTCACACTCCAGCAGTAGGTAGGTAGGTAGAGAACAACCATTCAGGGAGCATCTACCTTCCTCACACTCCAGCAGTAGGTAGGTAGGTAGAGAACAACCATCCAGGGAGCATCTACCTCCCTCACACTCCAGCAGTAGGTACGTAGGTAGAGAACAACAATCCAGGGAGCATCTACCTTCCTCACACTCCGGCAGTAGGTAGGTAGGTAGAGAACAACCATCCAGGGAGCATCTACCTTCTTCATACTCCAGCAGTCGGTAGGTAGGTAGAGAACAACCATGCAGGGAGCATCTACCTTCCTCACACTCCAGCAGTAGGTAGGTAGGTAGGTAGAGAACAACCATCCAGGGAGCATCTACCTTCTTCACACTCCAGCAGTAGGTAGGTAGGTAGAGAACAACCATCCAGGGAGCATCTACCTTCCTCACACTCCAGCAGTAGGTAGGTAGGTAGAGAACAACCATCCAGGGAGCATCTACCTTCCTCACACTCCAGCAGTAGGTAGGTAGGTAGAACAACCATCCAGGGAGCATCTACCTTCCTCACACTCCAGCAGTAGGTAGGTAGGTAGAACAACCATCCAGGGAGCATCTACCTTCCTCACACTCCAGCAGTAGGTAGGTAGGTAGAGAACAACCATCCAGGGAGCATCTACCTTCCTCACACTCCAGCAGTAGGTAGGTAGGTAGAGAACAACCATCCAGGGAGCATCTACCTTCCTCACACTCCAGCAGTAGGTAGGTAGGTAAAGAACAACCATCCAGGGAGCATCTACCTTCCTCACACTCCAGCAGTAGGTAGGTAGGTAGAGAACAACCATCCAGGGAGCATCTACCTTCCTCACACTCCAGCAGTAGGTAGGTAGGTAGAGAACAACCATCCAGGGAGCATCTACCTTCCTCACACTCCAGCAGTAGGTAGGTAGGTAAAGAACAACCATCCAGGGAGCATCTACCTTCCTCACACTCAAGCAGTAGGTAGATTGGTAGAACAACCATCCAGGGAGCATCTACCTTCTTCACACTCCAGCAGTAGGTAGGTAGGTAGAGAACAACCATCCAGGGAGAATCTACCTTCCTCACACTCCAGCAGTAGGTAGGTAGGTAGAGAACAACCATCCAGGGAGCATCTACCTTCCTCACACTCCAGCAGTAGGTAGGTAGGTAGAACAACCATCCAGGGAGCATCTACCTTCCTCACACTCCAGCAGTAGGTAGGTAGGTAGAGAACAACCATCCAGGGAGCATCTACCTTCCTCACACTCCAGCAGTAGGTAGGTAGGTAGAGAACAACCATCCAGGGAGCATCTACCTTCCTCACACTCCAGCAGTAGGTAGGTAGGTAGAGAACAACCATCCAGGGAGCATCTACCTTCCTCACACTCCAGCAGTAGGTAGGTAGGTAGAGAACAACCATCCAGGGAGCATCTACCTTCCTCACACTCCAGCAGTAGGTAGGTAGGTAGAGAACAACCATCCAGGGAGCATCTACCTTCCTCACACTCCAGCAGTAGGTAGGTAGGTAGAACAACCATCCAGGGAGCATCTACCTTCCTCACACTCCAGCAGTAGGTAGGTAGGTAGAGAACAACCATCCAGGGAGCATCTACCTTCCTCACACTCCAGCAGTAGGTAGGTAGGTAGAGAACAACCATCCAGGGAGCATCTACCTTCCTCACACTCCAGCAGTAGGTAGGTAGGTAAAGAACAACCATCCATGGAGCATCTACCTTCCTCACACTCCAGCAGTAGGTAGGTAGGTAGAACAACCATCCAGGGAGCATCTACCTTCCTCACACTCCAGCAGTAGGTAGGTAGGTAGAGAACAACCATCCAGGGAGCATCTACCTTCCTCACACTCCAGCAGTAGGTAGGTAGGTAGAGAACAACCATCCAGGGAGCATCTACCTTCCTCACACTCCAGCAGTAGGTAGGTAGGTAGAGAACAACCATCCAGGGAGCATCTACCTTCCTCACACTCCAGCAGTAGGTAGGTAGGTAGAGAACAACCATCCAGGGAGCATCTACCTTCCTCACACTCCAGCAGTAGGTAGGTAGGTAGAGAACAACCATCCAGGGAGCATCTACCTTCCTCACACTCCAGCAGTAGGTAGGTAGGTAGAGAACAACCATCCAGGGATCATCTACCTTCCTCACACTCCAGCAGTAGGTAGGCAGGTAGAACAACCATCCAGAACAACACTCCAGCAGTAGGTAGGTAGGTAAAGAACAACCATCCAGGGAGCATCTACCTTCCTCACACTCCAGCAGTAGGTAGGTAGGTAGAGAACAACCATCCAGGGAGCATCTACCTTCCTCACACTCCAGCAGTAGGTAGGTAGGTAGAGAACAACCATCCAGGGAGCATCTACCTTCCTCACACTCCAGCAGTAGGTAGGTAGGTAGAGAACAACCATCCAGGGAGCATCTACCTTCCTCACACTCCAGCAGTAGGTAGGTAGGTAGAGAACAACCATCCAGGGAGCATCTACCTTCCTCACACTCCAGCAGTAGGTAGGTAGGTAGAGAACAACCATCCAGGGAGCATCTACCTACCTCCTCACACTCCAGCAGTAGGTAGGTAGGTAGAGAACAACCATCCAGGGACCATCTACCTTCCTCACACTCCAGCAGTATGTAGGTAGGTAGAGATCAACCATCCAGGGAGCATCTACGTTCCTCACACTCCAGCAGTAGGTATGTAGGTAGAAAACAACCATCCATGGAGCCTCTACCTTCCTCACACTCCAGCAGTAGGTAGGTAGGTAGAGAACAACCATCCAGGGAGCATCTACCTTCCTCACACTCCAGCAGTAGGTAGGTAGGTAGAGAACAACCATCCAGGGAGCATCTACCTTCCTCACACTCCAGCAGTAGGTAGGTAGGTAGAGAACAACCATCCAGGGAGCATCTACCTTCCTCACACTCCAGCAGTAGGTAGGTAGGTAGAGAACAACCATCCAGGGAGCATCTACCTTCCTCACACTCCAGCAGTAGGTAGGTAGGTAGAGAACAACCATCCAGGGAGCATCTACCTTCCTCACACTCCAGCAGTAGGTAGGTAGGTAGAGAACAACCATCCAGGGAGCATCTACCTTCCTCACACTCCAGCAGTAGGTAGGTAGGTAGAGAACAACCATCCAGGGAGCATCTACCTTCCTCACACTCCAGCAGTAGGTAGGTAGGTAGAGAACAACCATCCAGGGAGCATCTACCTTCCTCACACTCCAGCAGTAGGTAGGTAGGTAGAACAACCATCCAGGGAGCATCTACCTTCCTCACACTCCAGCAGTAGGTAGGTAGGTAGAGAACAACCATCCAGGGAGCATCTACCTTCCTCACACTCCAGCAGTAGGTAGGTAGGTAGAGAACAACCATCCAGGGAGCATCTACCTTCCTCACACTCCAGCAGTAGGTAGGTAGGTAGAGAACAACCATCCAGGGAGCATCTACCTTCCTCACACTCCAGCAGTAGGTAGGTAGGTAGAGAACAACCATCCAGGGAGCATCTACCTTCCTCACACTCCAGCAGTAGGTAGGTAGGTAGAGAACAACCATCCAGGGAGCATCTACCTTCCTCACACTCCAGCAGTAGGTAGGTAGGTAGAGAACAACCATCCAGGGAGCATCTACCTTCCTCACACTCCAGCAGTAGGTAGGTAGGTAGAGAACAACCATCCAGGGAGCATCTACCTTCCTCACACTCCAGCAGTAGGTAGGTAGGTAGAGAACAACCATCCAGGGAGCATCTACCTTCCTCACACTCCAGCAGTAGGTAGGTAGGTAGAACAACCATCCAGGGAGCATCTACCTTCCTCACACTCCAGCAGTAGGTAGGTAGGTAGAGAACAACCATCCAGGGAGCATCTACCTTCCTCACACTCCAGCAGTAGGTAGGTAGGTAGAGAACAACCATCCAGGGAGCATCTACCTTCCTCACACTCCAGCAGTAGGTAGGTAGGTAGAGAACAACCATCCAGGGAGCATCTACCTTCCTCACACTCCAGCAGTAGGTAGGTAGGTAGAGAACAACCATCCAGGGAGCATCTACCTTCCTCACACTCCAGCAGTAGGTAGGTAGGTAGAGAACAACCATCCAGGGAGCATCTACCTTCCTCACACTCCAGCAGTAGGTAGGTAGGTAGAGAACAACCATCCAGGGAGCATCTACCTTCCTCACACTCCAGCAGTAGGTAGGTAGGTAGAGAACAACCATCCAGGGAGCATCTACCTTCCTCACACTCCAGCAGTAGGTAGGTAGGTAGAGAACAACCATCCAGGGAGCATCTACCTTCCTCACACTCCAGCAGTAGGTAGGTAGGTAGAGAACAACCATCCAGGGAGCATCTACCTTCCTCACACTCCAGCAGTAGGTAGGTAGGTAGAGAACAACCATCCAGGGAGCATCTACCTTCCTCACACTCCAGCAGTAGGTAGGTAGGTAGAGAACAACCATCCAGGGAGCATCTACCTTCCTCACACTCCAGCAGTAGGTAGGTAGGTAGAACAACCATCCAGGGAGCATCTACCTCCCTCACACTCCAGCAGTAGGTAGGTAGGTAGGGAGCATCTACAACCATCCAGGGAGCATCTACCTTCCTCACACTCCAGCAGTAGGTAGGTAGGTAGAGAACAACCATTCAGGGAGCTTCTACCTTCCTCACACTCCAGCAGTAGGTAGGTAGGTAGAGAACAACCATCCAGGGAGCATCTACCTTCCTCACACTCCAGCAGTAGGTAGGTAGGTAGAGAACAACCATCCAGGGAGCATCTACCTTCCTCACACTCCAGCAGTAGGTAGGTAGGTAGAGAACAACCATCCAGGGAGCATCTACCTTCCTCACACTCCAGCAGTAGGTAGGTAGGTAGAGAACAACCATCCAGGGAGCATCTACCTTCCTCACACTCCAGCAGTAGGTAGGTAGGTAAAGAACAACCATCCATGGAGCATCTACCTTCCTCACACTCCAGCAGTAGGTAGGTAGGTAGAACAACCATCCAGGGAGCATCTACCTTCCTCACACTCCAGCAGTAGGTAGGTAGGTAGAGAACAACCATCCAGGGAGCATCTACCTTCCTCACACTCCAGCAGTAGGTAGGTAGGTAAAGAACAACCCAGCAGTAGGTAGGTAGGTAGAACAACCATCCAGGGAGCATCTACCTTCCTCACACTCCAGCAGTAGGTAGGTAGGTAGAGAACAACCATCCAGGGAGCATCTACCTTCCTCACACTCCAGCAGTAGGTAGGTAGGTAGAGAACAACCATCCAGGGAGCATCTACCTTCCTCACACTCCAGCAGTAGGTAGGTAGGTAGAGAACAACCATCCAGGGAGCATCTACCTTCCTCACACTCCAGCAGTAGGTAGGTAGGTAGAGAACAACCATCCAGGGAGCATCTACCTTCCTCACACTCCAGCAGTAGGTAGGTAGGTAGAGAACAACCATCCAGGGAGCATCTACCTCCCTCACACTCCAGCAGTAGGTAGGTAGGTAGAGGTCAACCATCCAGGGAGCATCTACCTTCCTCACACTCCAGCAGTAGGTAGGTAGGTAGAGAACAACCATCCATGGAGCCTCTACCTTCCTCACACTCCAGCAGTAGGTAGGTAGGTAGAGAACAACCATCCAGGGAGCATCTACCTTCCTCACACTCCAGCAGTAGGTAGGTAGGTAGAGAACAACCATCCAGGGAGCATCTACCTTCCTCACACTCCAGCAGTAGGTAGGTAGGTAGAGAACAACCATCCAGGGAGCATCTACCTTCCTCACACTCCAGCAGTAGGTAGGTAGGTAGAGAACAACCATCCAGGGAGCATCTACCTTCCTCACACTCCAGCAGTAGGTAGGTAGGTAGAGAACAACCATCCAGGGAGCATCTACCTTCCTCACACTCCAGCAGTAGGTAGGTAGGTAGAGAACAACCATCCAGGGAGCATCTACCTTCCTCACACTCCAGCAGTAGGTAGGTAGGTAGAGGAGCATCTACCTTCCTCACACTCCAGCAGTAGGTAGGTAGGTAGAGAACAACCATCCAGGGAGCATCTACCTTCCTCACACTCCAGCAGTAGGTAGGTAGGTAGAGAACAACCATCCAGGGAGCATCTACCTTCCTCACACTCCAGCAGTAGGTAGGTAGGTAGAGAACAACCATCCAGGGAGCATCTACCTTCCTCACACTCCAGCAGTAGGTAGGTAGGTAGAGAACAACCATCCAGGGATCATCTACCTTCCTCACACTCCAGCAGTAGGTAGGTAGGTAGAGAACAGCCATCCAGGGAGCATCTACCTTCCTCACACTCCAGCAGTAGGTAGGTAGGTAGAGAACAACCATCCAGGGAGCATCTACCTTCCTCACACTCCAGCAGTAGGTAGGTAGGTAGAGAACAACCATCCAGGGAGCATCTACCTTCCTCACACTCCAGCAGTAGGTAGGTAGGTAGAGAACAACCATCCAGGGAGCATCTACCTTCCTCACACTCCAGCAGTAGGTAGGTAGGTAGAGAGCACAACCATCCATCCAGGGAGCATCTACCTTCCTCACACTCCAGCAGTAGGTAGGTAGGTAGAGAACAACCATCCAGGGAGCATCTACCTTCCTCACACTCCAGCAGTAGGTAGGTAGGTAGAGAACAACCATCCAGGGAGCATCTACCTTCCTCTCACTCCAGCAGTAGGTAGGTAGGTAAAGAACAACCATCCAGGGAGCATCTACCTTCCTCACACTCCAGCAGTAGGTAGGTAGGTAGAGAACAACCATCCAGGGAGCATCTACCTTCCTCAAACTCCAGCAGTAGGTAGGTAGGTAGAGAACAACCATCCAGGGAGCATCTACCTTCCTCACACTCCAGCAGTAGGTAGGTAGGTAGAGAACAACCATCCAGGGAGCATCTACCTTCCTCACACTCCAGCAGTAGGTAGGTAGGTAGAGAACAACCATCCAGGGAGCATCTACCTTCCTCACACTCCAGCAGTAGGTAGGTAGGTAGAGAACAACCATCCAGGGAGCATCTACCTTCCTCACACTCCAGCAGTAGGTAGGTAGGTAGAGAACAACCATCCAGGGAGCATCTACCTTCCTCACACTCCAGCAGTAGGTAGGTAGGTAGAGAACAACCATCCAGGGAGCATCTACCTTCCTCACACTCCAGCAGTAGGTAGGTAGGTACAGAACAACCATCCAGGGAGCATCTACCTTCCTCACACTCCAGCAGTAGGTAGGTAGGTAGAGAACAACCATCCAGGGAGCATCTACCTTCCTCACACTCCAGCAGTAGGTAGGTAGGTAGAGAACAACCATCCAGGGAGCATCTACCTTCCTCACACTCCAGCAGTAGGTAGGTAGGTAGAGAACAACCATCCAGGGAGCATCTACCTTCCTCACACTCCAGCAGTAGGTAGGTAGGTAGAGAACAACCATCCAGGGAGCATCTACCTTCCTCACACTCCAGCAGTAGGTAGGTAGGTAGAGAACAACCATCCAGGGAGCATCTACCTTCCTCACACTCCAGCAGTAGGTAGGTAGGTAGAGAACAACCATCCAGGGAGCATCTACCTTCCTCACACTCCAGCAGTAGGTAGGTAGGTAGAGAACAACCATCCAGGGAGCATCTACCTTCCTCACACTCCAGCAGTAGGTAGGTAGGTAGAGAACAACCATCCAGGGAGCATCTACCTTCCTCACACTCCAGCAGTAGGTAGGAAGGTAGAGAACAACCATCCAGGGAGCATCTACCTTCCTCACACTCCAGCAGTAGGTAGGTAGGTAGAGAACAACCATCCAGGGAGCATCTACCTTCCTCACACTCCAGCAGTAGGTAGGTAGGTAGAGAACAACCATCCAGGGAGCATCTACCTTCCTCACACTCCAGCAGTAGGTAGGTAGGTAGAGAACAACCATCCAGGGAGCATCTACCTTCCTCACACTCCAGCAGTAGGTAGGTAGGTAGAGAACAACCATCCAGGGAGCATCTACCTTCCTCACACTCCAGCAGTAGGTAGGTAGGTAGAGAACAACCATCCAGGGAGCATCTACCTTCCTCACACTCCAGCAGTAGGTAGGTAGGTAGAGAACAACCATCCAGGGAGCACCTACCTTCCTCACACTCCAGCAGTAGGTAGGTAGGTAGAGAACAACCATCCAGGGAGCATCTACCTTCCTCACACTCCAGCAGTAGGTAGGTAGGTAGAGAACAACCATCCAGGGAGCATCTACCTTCCTCACACTCCAGCAGTAGGTAGGTAGGTAGAGAACAACCATCCAGGGAGCATCTACCTTCCTCACACTCCAGCAGTAGGTAGGTAGGTAGAACAACCATCCAGGGAGCATCTACCTTCCTCACACTCCAGCAGTAGGTAGGTAGGTAGAGAACAACCATCCAGGGAGCATCTACCTTCCTCACACTCCAGCAGTAGGTAGGTAGGTAGAGAACAACCATCCAGGGAGCATCTACCTCCCTCACACTCCAGCAGTAGGTAGGTAGGTAGAGAACAACCATCCAGGGAGCATCTACCTTCCTCAAACTCCAGCAGTAGGTAGGAAGGTAGAAAACAACCATCCAGGGAGCATCTACCTCCCTCACACTCCAGCAGTAGGTAGGTAGGTAGAGAACAACCATCCAGGGAGCATCTACCTTCCTCACACTCCAGCAGTAGGTAGGTAGGTAGAGAACAACCATCCAGGGAGTATCTACCTTCCTCACACTCCAGCAGTAGGTAGGTAGGTAGAACAACCATCCAGGGAGCATCTACCTCCCTCACACTCCAGCAGTTGGTAGGTAGGTAGAGAACAACCATCCAGAGAGCATCTACCTTCCTCAGAGTCCAGCAGTAGGTAGGTAGGTAGAGAACAACCATCCAGGGAGCATCTACCTTCCTCACACTCCAGCAGTAGGTAGGTAGGTAGGTAGAGAACAACCATCCAGGGAGCATCGACCTTCTTCACACTCCAGCAGTAGATAGGTAGGTAGAGAACAACCATCCAGGGAGCATCTACCTTCCTCACACTCCAGCAGTAGGTAGGTAGGTAGAGAACAAACATCCAGGGAACATCTACCTCCCTCACACTCCAGCAGTAGGTACGTAGGTAGAGAACAACCATCCAGGGAGCATCTACCTTCCTCACACTCCAGCAGTAGGTAGATTGGTAGAACAACCATCCAGGGAGCCTCTACCTTCCTCACACTCCAGCAGTAGGTAGGTAGGTAGAGAACAACCATCCAGGGAGCATCTACCTTCCTCACACTCCAGCAGTAGGTAGATTGGTAGAACAACCATCCAGGGAGCCTCTACCTTCCTCACACTCCAGCAGTAGGTAGGTAGGTAGAGAACAACCATCCAGGGAGCATCTACCTTCTTCACACTCCAGCAGTAGGTAGGTAGGTAGAGAACAACCATCCAGGGAGCATCTACCTTCCTCACACTCCAGCAGTAGGTAGGTAGGTAGAGAACAACCATCCAGGGAGCCTCTACCTCCCTTACACTCCAGCAGTAGGTAGGTAGGTAGAACAACCATCCAGGGAGCATCTACCTTCCTCTCTCTCCAGCAGTAGGTAGGTAGGTAGAGAACAACCATTTAGGGCGCATCTACCTCCCTCATACTCCAGCAGTAGGTAGGTAGGTAGAGAACAACCATCCATAGAGCCTCCACCTCCCTTACACTCCAGCAGTAGGTAGGTAGGTAGAACAACCATCCAGGGAGCATCTACCTTCCTCTCTCTCCAGCAGTAGGTAGGTAGGTAGAGAACAACCATTTAGGGCGCATCTACCTCCCTCATACTCCAGCAGTAGGTAGGTAGGTAGAGAACAACCATCCAGGGAGCATCTACCTCCCTCACACTCCAGCAGTAGGTAGGTAGGTAGAGAACAACCATCCAGGGAGCATCTACCTTCCTCACACTCCAGCAGTAGGTAGGTAGGTAGAGAACAACCATCCAGGGAGCATCTACCTTCCTCACACTCCAGCAGTAGGTAGGTAGGTAGAACAACCATCCAGGGAGCATCTACCTTCCTCACACTCCAGCAGTAGGTAGGTAGGTAGAGAACATCCTTCCAGGGAACATCTACCTTCCTCACACTCAAGCAGTAGGTAGGTAGGTATAACAACCATCCAAGGAGGATCTACCTTCCTCACACTCCAGCAGTATGTAGGCAGGTAGAGAACAACCATCCAGGGAGCATCTACCTCCCTAAACACTCCAGCAGTAGGTAGGTAGGTAGGTAGAGAACAGCCATCCAGGGAGTATCTACCTCCCTCACACTCCAGCAGTAGGTAGATAGGTAGAGAGCAACCATCCAGGGAGCATCTACCTTCCTCACACTCCAGCAGTAGGTAGGTAGGTAGAGAACAACCATCCAGGGGGCATCTACCTCCCTCACACTCCAGCAGTAGGTAGGTAGATAGAGAACAACCATCCAGGGAGCCTCTACCTCCTTCACACTCCAGCAGTAGGTAGGTAGGTAGAGAACAACCTTCCAGGGGGCATCTACCTCCCTCACACTCCAGCAGTAGGTAGGTAGGTAGAAAACAACCATCCAGGGAGCATCTGCCTCCCTCACACGATGATTAGAAATCTTCCTTATGAAGAAAGATTGAAGACTCTTAAGTTACAACTTGTTAGACGAAGAATGAGGGGAGACCTCTACCTTCCTCACACTCCAGATAGGTAGGTAGGTAGAGAACAACCATCCAGGGAGCATCTTCCTTCCTCACACTCCAGCAGTAGGTAGGTAGGTAGAGAACAACCATCCAGGGAGCATCTACCTTCCTCACACTCCAGCAGTATGTAGGTAGGTAGAGATCAACCATCCAGGGAGCATCTACGTTCCTCACACTCCAGCAGTAGGTATGTAGGTTAATACATAGCATTAGAAATCTTCCTAATGAAGAAAGATTGAAGACTCTTAAGTTACATTCACTTGTTAGACGAAGAATGAGGGGAGACCTGACCGAAGTGGTGACGTGTACTTAGCTCTGTGAAGACCTGTTTGTGTGCTCTTGAGTGGTGACCTGTACTTTGAGTGCTGACCTGTACTTAACTCTGTGAAGAAGTGTCTTGTTTGCTCCCGTGGACTGAACCAAGATGCCCTCCATCGAGCAACTTTACCAGCAACTTAAGGAAGAATTGAGGGCAGCGAAGATGGAGATACGGCGACTGACCGAAGAAAACAAGAGGATTCGTAGTAGTCCTCCTGTTTCGAGTCCTCAGGTCAAGAAGGGATCGTGGTCAGTGGCTGGACAGCAGGGGACGACGAAGTTGACGATCAAGAAGACGAATGGAAAGCCAGAAACGATGAAGAAGAAAGAGACTGCTGTGGAAACTCCCGTGGAAACCTCCAACGCATTCTCGGTGCTACCCGACGAATGTGAGTCTACTACTGGGATCGTCACGACGAACGACAACAAGGAAGGTAAGAATATTGTTGTTGTTGGGGATAGCCAGGTTAGATACATGGATAGGGCATTCTGCTTGAAGGACAGGAGTAGGAGACAAAGGGTATGCTTTCCTGGGGCTGGGATGGAGGACATTGTTAGCCGGCTTGACAACATCATGAACGGTAATGGGATCAATCCTATTATTTGCCTCAGTGCTGGAGGCAATGATGTTGGCAAGCGTAGAAGTGAGGATTTAGTTAGAAAGTTCAGGACAGCTATAGACATGATTAGGAAGAAGGGGGGGCGCCCTGTTATATGTGGCATTTTGCCAAGAAGAGGTGTTGGTAATGAATGGTTGTCCAGAGCAATTGGTATTAATTGTTGGCTGGATAAACACTGTAAGGATAATGCAGTACCATTCATTGACAACTGGGACAACTTCTATGGCCGAAATGACATGTATGCCAGGGATGGGGTTCACTTATCCAGGGCAGGTGTGGGTTTTCTTGCTAACTCAGTTGAGGGGGTTGTTAGGACTTTAAACTAGGATTAGTTAGAGGTATGGGTTTTTGCAGGAAAACTGTGAAGTCGCAGGGTAGTAATATGAGTACTAGGAGAACTAGTAATAGGCAAAATGAGGTGGATATTGGAAAGCCAGTGGCACTAATTGACAAGGACAGTAATAGGTTTAGTGGAATAATAGAAAAAAGCAGGAAGGGTAAAGAGAGAGGAGGGTCATTAAAAGTTTATTACACAAATAGTCGCAGTGCTAGGAATAAGATGGGCGAGTTGAGACTAGTTGCTAGTGCAGGTAACATAGATGTATTTGCCATTACTGAGACGTGGTTTAATTCAAAAAGTCGGGACATGCCTGCAGAATGTCACATTCAGGGTTTTAAATTGTTCCAAGTAGATAGAAGTATCGGGAAGGGGGGTGGGGTGGCATTGTATGTCCGAGATCGCTTGAACTGTTGCATAAAAACGGGTATTAAGTCTGAAGTAACACATACAGAGTCTGTTTGGATAGAATTTTCAGAGGGGCATGAAAAATTAATTTTAGGTGTGATATACCGTCCCCCAAATTTAGATAGGGACCAAGGGAGACTACTATGGGAGGAAATTGTTAGGGCCACAAGGCACGATAATGTAGTAATTCTAGGAGACTTTAACTTTAGTCATATTGATTGGAATTTCTTGACTGGGAATTTAGAATCATACGATTTCTTAGAAGTAGTTCAGGATTGTTTTTTGAAGCAGTTTGTGACAGAACCTACAAGGGGAAATAACCTGCTTGACTTAGTTCTGGCAAACAATGAATCCCTTGTTAATAATTTAGAAGTTTCAGAGGAACTGGGTGCTAGCGACCACAAATCAATTACATTTAGAATTGAATGGAAGTATGATAGTAGGGATAACTCAGTAACAGTCCCAGATTTTCGCTTAGCAGATTACGATGGGCTTAGAGAACACTTATCATCTGTTGACTGGGGTAACGAAGAGAGCTATCAATATGACAGTTTTCTGAACACAATACATGCTGCTCAAAGAACGTTTATCCCTTATAAGGAAATTAGATCAAATAGAAATGACCCTAAATGGATGAATAATAGGCTGAAATATCTACTAGGGCATAAGAAAGGAATTTATAGGCGTATCAAAAGAGGCGAGGGTCATCTTATGAATCAGTATATTGACATTAAGAGGGACATTAAAAAGGGGATAAGAAAAGCTAAAAGGGACTATGAAATTAAAGTTGCTAGGGATTCTAAAACTAATCCAAAAAGTTTTTTCCAGGTATATAGAACAAAAGTCAGAGATAAGATAGGTCCCCTTAAAAATAACTATGGGCATCTTACTGACAAAGAGAATGAAATGTGCTCGATTTTAAATAATTATTTTCTCTCGGTTTTTACACAGGAAGACACTAATAATATTCCGGTAATTAATTTTTATAGTGGATCAGAAGAAGATAAATTATGTAACATCACAGTCACTAGTGAAATGGTTGTGAAGCAGATAGACCGACTGAAGCAAAATAAGTCACCGGGTCCTGATGAGGTTTTTTCAAGGGTTCTTAAGGAATGCAAAATGGAAGTCTGTGAACCATTAACTAATATTTTTAATTTATCTCTTCAAACAGGTGTAGTGTCTGATATGTGGAAGATGGCTAATGTAATTCCTATTTTTAAAACAGGGGACAAGTCGTTACCGTCAAATTACCGCCCAATAAGCCTGACCTCAATTGTAGGCAAGTTGCTAGAGTCAATTATAGCTGAGATTATAAGAAGCCATCTCGATAAGCATAGCTTGATTAATGATACTCAGCATGGATTCACAAGAGGCCGGTCTTGTCTAACTAATTTATTAACTTTCTTCAGTAAAGCTTTTGAGGCTGTTGACCACGATAAAGAATTTGATATTGTTTACTTAGATTTTAGTAAGGCATTTGATAGAGTTCCGCACCAAAGACTGTTGAAGAAAGTAGCAGCTCATGGCATTGGGGGGAGGGTGCTCTCGTGGATCGAGTCATGGCTCACAGACAGGAAGCAGAGAGTGTCCATAAATGGGGTTAAATCCGAGTGGGGATCAGTAACAAGTGGCGTTCCACAGGGATCAGTCTTGGGCCCGTTGTTGTTTATAATATATATCAATGATCTTGATGAAGGAATTGCTAGTGATATGAGCAAATTCGCCGATGACACGAAGATAGGTAGGATAATTGATTCAAACGTAGATGTTAGGGAACTTCAGGAGGATTTAGACAAACTCTACTCTTGGTCAGAAAAGTGGCAGATGCAGTTCAATGTGGATAAATGCAAGGTTCTGAAGCTCGGGAGTGTCTATAACCCTAGCACTTATAAGTTAAATAATGTAGAACTTAGCCATACAGATTGCGAAAAGGACTTGGGGGTTATGGTAAGCAGCAACCTTAAACCAAGACAGCAATGCCTAAGCGTACGTAATAAGGCAAATAGATTACTGGGATTTATATCAAGAAGTGTAAGCAACAGAAGTCCAGAGGTCATACTGCAGCTTTATACATCATTAGTAAGGCCTCACCTAGATTATGCAGCTCAATTCTGGTCTCCATATTACAGAATGGACATAAATTCGTTAGAAAACATTCAGCGTAGGATGACTAAATTAATACATAGCATTAGAAATCTTCCTTATGAAGAAAGATTGAAGACTCTTAAGTTACATTCACTTGTTAGACGAAGAATGAGGGGAGACCTGATCGAAGTGTATAAGTGGAAGATAGGTATTAATAAAGGGGATATTAACAAGGTCTTGAGGATATCTCTCCAAGAGAGAACCCGCAGTAATGGATTTAAATTAGATAAGTTTAGATTTAGAAAGGACATAGGAAAGTATTGGTTTGGAAATAGGGTAGTTGATGAGTGGAACAGTCTACCTAGTTGGGTTATTGAGGCTAGGACTTTGGGTAGTTTCAAATTTAGGTTGGATAAGTACATGAGTGGGAGGGGTTGGATTTGAGTGGGACTTGCACATCGGAGCTTATTTCTTGGGTAGCATTGAAAATTGGGTTGGTCAAATGTTTGTTAGTGGGATGAATTGTAAAGGACCTGCCTAGTATGGGCCAACAGGCCTGCTGCAGTGTTCCTCCTTTCTTATGTTCTTATGTTCTTATGTTCTTAAGTTGGCTCTACTAACATTCCTACCCTAAACTACCCAAGAATTAAGAAGATCTGTGGTGCGTATAAACAGTCAGCGACACATTACTGATGTCAGCTAACACAGAGTGATGTCAGCTATCACAGAGTGATGTCAGCTAACACAGAGTGATGTCAGCTAACATAGAGTGATGTCAGCTAACACAGAGTGATGTCAGCTAACACAGAGTGATGTTAGCTAACACAGAGTGATGTCAGCTATCACAGAGTGATGTCAGCTAACACAGAGTGATGTCAGCTAACACAGAGTGATGTCAGCTAACACAGAGTGATGTCAGCTAACACAGAGTGATGTCAGCTAACACAGAGTGATGTCAGCTAACACAGAGTGATGTCAGCTAACATAGAGTGATGTCAGCTAACACAGAGTGATGTCAGCTAACACAGAGTGATGTCAGCTAACACAGAGTGATGTCAGCTAACACAGAGTGATGTCAGCTAACATAGAGTGATGTCAGCTAACACAGAGTGATGTCAGCTAACACAGAGTGATGTCAGCTAACACAGAGTGATGTCAGCTAACATAGAGTGATGTCAGCTAACACAGAGTGATGTCAGCTAACACAGAGAGAAGTCACCTAACAAAGGAGAAAATGGTTTGAGTGGAGTGGACGCTACAATTCAGATGGACGCTGCAGTCTAGAGGGACGCAGCAGTTCAGAAGGACGCAGCAGTTCAGATGGACGCTGCAGTTCAGATGGACGCTGCAGTCCAGATGGACGCTGCAGTTCAGATGGACGCTGCAGTCAAGATAAGAACATAAGAACATAAGACATTAAAATGGTATAAAATACCGACAGGTTGTTAGGTAAGACACATATGCAACAGTTAGGTATCTTTATTATGAAACGTTTCGCCTACACAGTAGGCTTCTTCAGTCAAGTACAGAAAAGTTGATAGAAGCAGAAGATACTTGAAGACGATGTAATCAGTCCATCACCCTTAAAGTTTTGAGGTGGTCAGTCCCTCAGTCTGGAGAAGAGCTTCCATAGTAGATGAATGGTTCAGAGAACCGACATGTTGATAAATTAGACACATGTGCAACTCTTGGGTATCTTTATTGAGGAAACGTTTCGCCACACAGTGGCTTCATCAGTCCATACAAAGGAGAATCTTGAAGAATAGGAGGAGAATGAGGTAATCAGTCCCTCAACCTTGAGTCGATGTGGTCAGTCCATCAATCTTGAATAGAATACGGCATACGTGCTGAGAAGGAGCTTATAAACCGTTGGCAGGAGAGGTGAAGCAGTCAGAGGCAGTGTAACACTTATTCAATGTTGAAGTAGGTCGTGCCCAAGAATTAGGCAAGCGAAGAATTCCCAAGTATTAAGATCCCAAGAAGTTGCAGTGTCTGACAGCTTTGTAGATGAATGGTTCAGAGAACCGACATGTTGATAAATTAGACACATGTGCAACTCAACATTGAATAAGTGTTACACTGCCTCTGACTGCTTCACCTCTCCTGCCAACGGTTTATAAGCTCCTTCTCAGCACGTATGCCGTATTCTATTCAAGATTGATGGACTGACCACATCGACTCAAGGTTGAGGGACTGATTACCTCATTCTCCTCCTATTCTTCAAGATTCTCCTTTGTATGGACTGATGAAGCCACTGTGTGGCGAAACGTTTCCTCAATAAAGATACCCAAGAGTTGCACATGTGTCTAATTTATCAACAGCAGTCCAGATGGACGCTGCGCTCCAGATGGACGGTGCAGTCCAGATGGACGGTGCAGTCCAGATGGACGCTGCAGTCCAGATGGACGGTGCAGTCCAGATGGACGGTGCAGTCCAGATGGACGGTGCAGTCCAGATGGACGGTGCAGTCCAGATGGACGGTGCAGTCCAGATGGACGGTGCAGTCCAGATGGACGCTGCAGTCCAGATGGACGCAGCAGTCCAGATGGACGGTGCAGTCCAGATGGACGGTGCAGTCCAGATGGACGCTGCAGTCCAGATGGACGCAGCAGTCCAGATGGACGCAGCAGTCCAGATGGACGCTGCAGTCCAGATGGACGGTGCAGTCCAGATGGACGCTGCTGCAGCTGGTACTGCCATGGGTTCGTTTGCTCCTCTTTGGATTAAACTTAAATGCCTCTCAATCCACAAGCGATGTTTGACCCCTACGGGTTTAGCATTTTCCTGGAGAACGTGATAATAACAATTTCCATCATGGTGCACCATTTCCATCATGGTGCGGCATTTCCATCATGGTGCGACATTTCCATCATGGTGCAGCATTTCCATCATGGTGTGACATTTCCATCATGGTGCAGCATTTCCATCATGGTGTGACATTTCCATCATGGTGTGACATTTCCATCATGGTGAGACATTTCCATCATGGTGTGACATTTCCATCATGGTGTGACATTTCCATCATGGTGCGACATTTCCATCATGGTGTGACATTTCCATCATGGTGTGACATTTCCATCATGGTGTGACATTTCCATCATGGTGCACCATTTCCATCATGGTGCACCATTTCCATCATGGTGCAGCATTTCCATCATGGTGCACCATTTCCATCATGGTGCACCATTTCCATCATGGTGCAGCATTTCCATCATGGTGCAGCATTTCCATCATGGTGCAGCATTTCCATCATGGTGCAGCATTTCCATCATGGTGCACCATTTCCATCATGGTGCACCATTTCCATCATGGTGCAGCATTTCCATCATGGTGTGGCATTTTTATCATGGTGCAGCATTTCCATCATGGTGTGGCATTTTTATCATGGTGCGGCATTTCCATCATGGTGCTCCATTTCCATCATGGTGCAGCATTTCCATCATGGTGCAGCATTTCCATCATGGTGCAGCATTTCCATCATGGTGCACCATTTCCATCATGGTGCACCATTTCCATCATGGTGCAGCATTTCCATCATGGTGCAGCATTTCCATCATGGTGCACCATTTCCATCATGGTGCACCATTTCCATCATGGTGCAGCATTTCCATCATGGTGCAGCATTTCCATCATGGTGCACCATTTCCATCATGGTGCACCATTTCCATCATGGTGCACCATTTCCATCATGGTGCACCATTTCCATCATGGTGCACCATTTCCATCATGGTGCACCATTTCCATCATGGTGCACCATTTCCATCATGGTGCAGCATTTCCATCATGGTGCACCATTTCCATCATGGTGCAGCATTTCCATCATGGTGCAGCATTTCCATCATGGTGCACCATTTCCATCATGGTGCACCATTTCCATCATGGTGCAGCATTTCCATCATGGTGCAGCATTTCCATCATGGTGTGGCATTTTTATCATGGTGCGGCATTTCCATCATGGTGCACCATTTCCATCATGGTGCAGCATTTCCATCATGGTGCAGCATTTCCATCATGGTGCAGCATTTCCATCATGGTGCAGCATTTCCATCATGGTGCACCATTTCCATCATGGTGCGACATTTCCATCATTTACTTCCACTGAAACAATACATTAAATATTTTGTGCCTAAATATGTAAATATTATCTCTGAGTCCAACCAGGATTCGAACCTGCATCACAGCTAACCTCCACAGCCTGGTTGTGCCAACCAGGATTCGAACCTGCATCACAGCTAACCTCCGCAGCCTGGTTGTACCAACCAGGATTCGAACCTGCATCACAGCTAACCTCCGCAGCCTGGTTGTACCAACCAGGATTCGAACCTGCATCACAGCTAACCTCCGCAGCCTGGTTGTACCAACCAGGATTCGAACCTGCATCACAGCTAACCTCCGCAGCCTGGTTGTACCAACCAGGATTCGAACCTGCATCACAGCTAACCTCCGCAGCCTGGTTGTACCAACCAGGATTCGAACCTGCATCACAGCTAACCTCCGCAGCCTGGTTGTACCAACCAGGATTCGAACCTGCATCACAGCTAACCTCCGCAGCCTGGTTGTACCAACCAGGATTCGAACCTGCGTCACAGCTAACCTCCGCAGCCTGGTTGTACCAACCAGGATTCGAACCTGCGTCACAGCTAACCTCCTCAGCCTGGTTGTACCAACCAGGATTCGAACCTGCGTCACAGCTAACCTCCTCAGCCTGGTTGTACCAACCAGGACTCGAACCTGCGTCACAGCTAACCTCACAGCTAACCTAACCCGCAGCCTGGTTGTACCAACCAGGATTCGAACCTGCATCACAGCTAACCTCCGCAGCCTGGTTGTACCAACCAGGATTCGAACCTGCATCACAGCTAACCTCCGCAGCCTGGTTGTACCAACCAGGATTCGAACCTGCATCACAGCTAACCTCCGCAGCCTGGTTGTGCCAACCAGGATTCGAACCTGCGTCACAGCTAACCTCCGCAGCCTGGTTGTACCAACCAGGATTCGAACCTGCTTTACAGCTAACCTCCGCAGCCTGGTTGTACCAACCAGGATTCGAACCTGCATCACAGCTAACCTCCGCAGCCTGGTTGTACCAACCAGGATTCGAACCTGCATCACAGCTAACCTCCGCAGCCTGGTTGTACCAACCAGGATTCGAACCTGCATCACAGCTAACCTCCGCAGCCTGGTTGTACCAACCAGGATTCGAACCTGCATCACAGCTAACCTCCGCAGCCTGGTTGTACCAACCAGGATTCGAACCTGCATCACAGCTAACCTCCGCAGCCTGGTTGTACCAACCAGGATTCGAACCTGCATCACAGCTAACCTCCGCAGCCTGGTTGTACCAACCAGGATTCGAACCTGCATCACAGCTAACCTCCGCAGCCTGGTTGTACCAACCAGGATTCGAACCTGCCTCACAGGATTCTATCACCTCCTCCGCAGCCTGGTTGTACCAACCAGGATTCGAACCTGCATCACAGCTAACCTCCGCAGCCTGGTTGTACCAACCAGGATTCGAACCTGCATCACAGCTAACCTCCGCAGCCTGGTTGTACCAACCAGGATTCGAACCTGCATCACAGCTAACCTCCGCAGCCTGGTTGTACCAACCAGGATTCGAACCTGCATCACAGCTAACCTCCGCAGCCTGGTTGTACCAACCAGGATTCGAACCTGCATCACAGCTAACCTCCGCAGCCTGGTTGTACCAACCAGGATTCGAACCTGCATCACAGCTAACCTCCGCAGCCTGGTTGTACCAACCAGGATTCGAACCTGCATCACAGCTAACCTCCGCAGCCTGGTTGTACCAACCAGGATTCGAACCTGCATCACAGCTAACCTCCGCAGCCTGGTTGTACCAACCAGGATTCGAACCTGCATCACAGCTAACCTCCGCAGCCTGGTTGTACCAACCAGGATTCGAACCTGCATCACAGCTAACCTCCGCAGCCTGGTTGTACCAACCAGGATTCGAACCTGCATCACAGCTAACCTCCGCAGCCTGGTTGTACCAACCAGGATTCGAACCTGCATCACAGCTAACCTCCGCAGCCTGGTTGTACCAACCAGGATTCGAACCTGCATCACAGCTAACCTCCGCAGCCTGGTTGTACCAACCAGGATTCGAACCTGCATCACAGCTAACCTCCGCAGCCTGGTTGTGCCAACCAGGATTCGAACCTGCATCACAGCTAACCTCCGCAGCCTGGTTGTACCAACCAGGATTCGAACCTGCATCACAGCTAACCTCCGCAGCCTGGTTGTGCCAACCAGGATTCGAACCTGCATCACAGCTAACCTCCGCAGCCTGGTTGTACCAACCAGGATTCGAACCTGCATCACAGCTAACCTCCGCAGCCTGGTTGTACCAACCAGGATTCGAACCTGCATCACAGCTAACCTCCGCAGCCTGGTTGTACCAACCAGGATTCGAACCTGCATCACAGCCCTCCGCAGGTTGTGCCAACCAGGATTCGAACCTGCATCACAGCTAACCTCCGCAGCCTGGTTGTACCAACCAGGATTCGAACCTGCATCACAGCTAACCTCCGCAGCCTGGTTGTACCAACCAGGATTCGAACCTGCGTCACAGCTAACCTCCGCAGCCTGGTTGTACCAACCAGGATTCGAACCTGCATCACAGCTAACCTCCGCAGCCTGGTTGTACCAACCAGGATTCGAACCTGCATCACAGCTAACCTCCGCAGCCTGGTTGTACCAACCAGGATTCGAACCTGCATCACAGCTAACCTCCGCAGCCTGGTTGTACCAACCAGGATTCGAACCTGCGTCACAGCTAACCTCCGCAGCATGGTTGTACCAACCAGGATTCGAACCTGCATCACAGCTAACCTCCTCAGCCTGGTTGTGCCAACCAGGATTCGAACCTGCGTCACAGCTAACCTCCTCAGCCTGGTTGTACCAACCAGGATTCGAACCTGCATCACAGCTAACCCCCGCAGCCTGGTTGTGCCAACCAGGATTCGAACCTGCGTCACAGCTAACCTCCGCAGCCTGGTTGTACCAACCAGGATTCGAACCTGCTTTACAGCTAACCTCCGCAGCCTGGTTGTACCAACCAGGATTCGAACCTGCATCACAGCTAACAGCCTGGTTGTACCAACCAGGATTCGAACCTGCATCACAGCTAACCTCCGCAGCCTGGTTGTGCCAACCAGGATTCGAACCTGCGTCACAGCTAACCTCCGCAGCCTGGTTGTACCAACCAGGATTCGAACCTGCATCACAGCTAACCTCCGCAGCCTGGTTGTGCCAACCAGGATTCGAACCTGCATCACAGCTAACCTCCGCAGCCTGGTTGTACCAACCAGGATTCGAACCTGCATCACAGCTAACCTCCGCAGCCTGGTTGTACCAACCAGGATTCGAACCTGCATCACAGCTAACCTCCGCAGCCTGGTTGTACCAACCAGGATTCGAACCTGCATCACAGCTAACCTCCGCAGCCTGGTTGTACCAACCAGGATTCGAACCTGCATCACAGCTAACCTCCGCAGCCTGGTTGTACCAACCAGGATTCGAACCTGCATCACAGCTAACCTCCGCAGCCTGGTTGTACCAACCAGGATTCGAACCTGCATCACAGCTAACCTCCGCAGCCTGGTTGTACCAACCAGGATTCGAACCTGCATCACAGCTAACCTCCGCAGCCTGGTTGTACCAACCAGGATTCGAACCTGCATCACAGCTAACCTCCGCAGCCTGGTTGTACCAACCAGGATTCGAACCTGCATCACAGCTAACCTCCGCAGCCTGGTTGTACCAACCAGGATTCGAACCTGCATCACAGCTAACCTCCTGCAGCCTGGTTGTACCAACCAGGATTCGAACCTGCATCACAGCTAACCTCCGCAGCCTGGTTGTGCCAACCAGGATTCGAACCTGCATCACAGCTAACCTCCGCAGCCTGGTTGTACCAACCAGGATTCGAACCTGGGATTCGAACCTGCATCACAGCTAACCTCCGCAGCCTGGTTGTGCCAACCAGGATTCGAACCTGCATCACAGCTAACCTCCGCAGCCTGGTTGTACCAACCAGGATTCGAACCTGCATCACAGCTAACCTCCGCAGCCTGGTTGTGCCAACCAGGATTCGAACCTGCATCACAGCTAACCTCCGCAGCCTGGTTGTACCAACCAGGATTCGAACCTGCATCACAGCTAACCTTGGTTGTGCCAACCAGGATTCGAACCTGCATCACAGCTAACCTCCTCAGCCTGGTTGTACCAACCAGGATTCGAACCTGCATCACAGCTAACCTCCGCAGCCTGGTTGTACCAACCAGGATTCGAACCTGCATCACAGCTAACCTCCGCAGCCTGGTTGTACCAACCAGGATTCGAACCTGCATCACAGCTAACCTCCGCAGCCTGGTTGTACCAACCAGGATTCGAACCTGCATCACAGCTAACCTCCGCAGCCTGGTTGTACCAACCAGGATTCGAACCTGCATCACAGCTAACCTCCGCAGCCTGGTTGTACCAACCAGGATTCGAACCTGCATCACAGCTAACCTCCGCAGCCTGGTTGTGCCAACCAGGATTCGAACCTGCATCACAGCTAACCTCCGCAGCCTGGTTGTACCAACCAGGATTCGAACCTGCATCACAGCTAACCTCCGCAGCCTGGTTGTACCAACCAGGATTCGAACCTGCATCACAGCTAACCTCCGCAGCCTGGTTGTACCAACCAGGATTCGAACCTGCATCACAGCTAACCTCCGCAGCCTGGTTGTACCAACCAGGATTCGAACCTGCATCACAGCTAACCTCCGCAGCCTGGTTGTACCAACCAGGATTCGAACCTGCATCACAGCTAACCTCCGCAGCCTGGTTGTACCAACCAGGATTCGAACCTGCATCACAGCTAACCTCCGCAGCCTGGTTGTGCCAACCAGGATTCGAACCTGCGTCACAGCTAACCTCCGCAGCCTGGTTGTACCAACCAGGATTCGAACCTGCATCACAGCAGCCTCACAGCTAACCTCCGCAGCCTGGTTGTACCAACCAGGATTCGAACCTGCATCACAGCTAACCTCCGCAGCCTGGTTGTACCAACCAGGATTCGAACCTGCATCACAGCTAACCTCCGCAGCCTGGTTGTACCAACCAGGATTCGAACCTGCATCACAGCTAACCTCCGCAGCCTGGTTGTACCAACCAGGATTCGAACCTGCATCACAGCTAACCTCCGCAGCATGGTTGTACCAACCAGGATTCGAACCTGCATCACAGCTAACCTCCGCAGCCTGGTTGTGCCAACCAGGATTCGAACCTGCGTCACAGCTAACCTCCGCAGCCTGGTTGTACCAACCAGGATTCGAACCTGCATCACAGCTAACCTCCGCAGCCTGGTTGTACCAACCAGGATTCGAACCTGCATCACAGCTAACCTCCGCAGCATGGTTGTACCAACCAGGATTCGAACCTGCGTCACAGCTAACCTCCGCAGCATGGTTGTACCAACCAGGATTCGAACCTGCATCACAGCTAACCTCCGCAGCCTGGTTGTACCAACCAGGATTCGAACCTGCATCACAGCTAACCTCCGCAGCCTGGTTGTACCAACCAGGATTCGAACCTGCATCACAGCTAACCTCCGCAGCCTGGTTGTACCAACCAGGATTCGAACCTGCATCACAGCTAACCTCCGCAGCCTGGTTGTACCAACCAGGATTCGAACCTGCATCACAGCTAACCTCCGCAGCCTGGTTGTACCAACCAGGATTCGAACCTGCATCACAGCTAACCTCCGCAGCCTGGTTGTACCAACCAGGATTCGAACCTGCATCACAGCTAAGCTCCGCAGCCTGGTTGTGGTTGTACCACCAGGATTCGAACCTGCATCACAGCTAACCTCCGCAGCCTGGTTGTACCAACCAGGATTCGAACCTGCATCACAGCTAACCTCCGCACAGCTAACCTCCGCAGCCTGGTTGTACCAACCAGGATTCGAACCTGCATCACAGCTAACCTCCGCAGCCTGGTTGTGCCAACCAGGATTCGAACCTGCATCACAGCTAACCTCCGCAGCCTGGTTGTGCCAACCAGGATTCGAACCTGCATCACAGCTAACCTCCGCAGCCTGGTTGTGCCAACCAGGATTCGAACCTGCATCACAGCTAACCTCCGCAGCCTGGTTGTACCAACCAGGATTCGAACCTGCATCACAGCTAACCTCCGCAGCCTGGTTGTACCAACCAGGATTCGAACCTGCATCACAGCTAACCTCCGCAGCCTGGTTGTACCAACCAGGGATCGAACCTGTATCACATGTTAAGTGACTAGTTCAAGGCTTAAACCGGTATAAGAATCGGACCTGTCTCGCACTGGCCAGTAGGCCTGCTGCAGTGTTCCTTCCTATGTTGTTATTTAAAAACACAAATGAATTATACACATATTTTTTATTAATTTAGACTTTCTAAATGTCTTGTAATTCAGATTAATGATATTTGAATTAGTGACGATTTATCAACTTTAATTTTTAGAGAATTGTGAAGAAATTTGATACACTTAGATAAGTGTAATGGGACCAAGACTCTTCAATACTCTTCTCCCTCATATATAAAGAGAACTACCAACAGCCTGGCTCATACCTGAGAGGAATTACCAACACCTTGGCTCATACCTGAGAGGAAATACCAACACCCTGGCTCATACATGAGAGGAATTACCAAAACCCTGGCTCATACATGAGAGGAATTACCAACACCCTGGCTCATACCTGAGAGGAATTACCAACACCCTGGCTCATACCTAAGAGGAATTCCCAACACCCTGGCTCATACTTGAGAGGAATTACCAACACCCTGGCTCATAAATGAGAGGAATTACCAACACTCTCGCTCATACACGAGAGGACTAACCAACACCCTGGCTCATACTTGAGAGGAATTACCAACACCCTGGCTCATACATGAGAGGAATTACCAACACCCTGGCTCAACACCCTGGCTCATACATGAGAGGAATTACCAACACCCTGGCTCATACATGAGAGGAATTACCAACACCCTGGCTCATACATGAGAGGAATTACCAACACCCTGGCTCATACATGAGATGAATTACCAACACCCTGGCTTATACATGAGAGGAATTACCAACACCCTGGCTCATACATGAGAGGAATTACCAACACTCTGGCTCATACATGAGAGGAATTACCAACACCCTGGCTCATACATGAGAGGAATTACCAACACCCTAGCTCATACATGAGAGGAATTACCAACACTCTGGCTCATACATGAGAGGAGTTACCAACACCCTGGCTCATACATGAGAGGAATTACCAACACCCTGGCTCATACATGAGAGGAATTACCAACACCCTAGCTCATACATGAGAGGAATTACCAACACCCTTTCTCATACATGAGAGGAATTACCAATACTCTGGCTCATACATGAGAGGAATTACCAACACCCTGGCTCATACATGAGAGGAATTACCAACACCCTAGCTCATACATGAGAGGAATTACCAACACTCTGGCTCATACATGAGAGGAATTACCAATACTCTGGCTCATACATGAGAGGAATTACCAACACCCTGGAGGGAAATTACTCATACATGAGAGGAATTACTAACACCCTGGCTCATACATGAGAGGAATTACTAACACCCTGGCTCATACATGAGAGGAATTACTAACACCCTGGCTCATACATGAGAGGAATTAATAACACCCTGGCTCATACTTGAGAGGAATTACTAACACCCTGGCTCATACATGAGAGGAATTACCAACACCCTGGCTCATACTTGAGAGGAATTACTAACACCCTGGCTCATACATGAGAGGAATTACCAACACCCTGGCTCATACATGAGAGGAATTACCAACACCCTGGCTCATACATGAGAGGAATTACCAACACCCTGGCTCATACATGAGAGGAATTACCAACACCCTGGCTCATACATGAGAGGAATTACCAACACCCTGGCTCATACATGAGAGGAATTACCAACACCCTGGCTCATACATGAGAGGAATTACCAACACCCTGGCTCATACATGAGAGGAATTACCAACACCCTGGCTCATACATGAGAGGAATTACCAACACCCTGGCTCATACATGAGAGGAATTACCAACACCCTGGCTCATACATGAGAGGAATTACCAACACCCTGGCTCATACATGAGAGGAATTACCAACACCCTGGCTCATACATGAGAGGAATTACCAACACCCTGGCTCATACATGAGAGGAATTACCAACACCCTGGCTCATACATGAGAGGAATTACCAACACCCTGGCTCATACATGAGAGGAATTACCAACACCCTGGCTCATACATGAGAGGAATTACCAACACCCTGGCTCATACATGAGAGGAATTACCAACACCCTGGCTCATACATGAGAGGAATTACCAACACCCTGGCTCATACATGAGAGGAATTACCAACACCCTGGCTCATACATGAGAGGAATTACCAACACCCTGGCTTCATACATGAGAGGAATTACCAACACCCTGGCTCATACATGAGAGGAATTACCAACACCCTGGCTCATACATGAGAGGAATTACCAACACCCTGGCTCATACATGAGAGGAATTACCAACACCCTGGCTTCATACATGAGAGGAATTACCAACACCCTGGCTCATACATGAGAGGAATTACCAACACCCTGGCTCATACATGAGAGGAATTACCAACACCCTGGCTCATACATGAGAGGAATTACCAACACCCTGGCTCATACATGAGAGGAATTACCAACACCCTGGCTCATACATGAGAGGAATTACCAACACCCTGGCTCATACATGAGAGGAATTACCAACACCCTGGCTCATACATGAGAGGAATTACCAACACCCTGGCTCATACATGAGAGGAATTACCAACACCCTGGCTCATACATGAGAGGAATTACCAACACCCTGGCTCATACATGAGAGGAATTACCAACACCCTGGCTCATACATGAGAGGAATTACCAACACCCTGGCTCATACATGAGAGGAATTACCAACACCCTGGCTCATACATGAGAGGAATTACCAACACCCTGGCTCATACATGAGAGGAATTACCAACACCCTCATACATGAGAGGAATTACCAACACCCTGGCTCATACATGAGAGGAATTACCAACACCCTGGCTCATACATGAGAGGAATTACCAACACTCTGGCTCATACATGAGAGGAATTACCAACACCCTGGTTCATACATGAGAGGAATTACCAACACCCTGGCTCATACATGAGAGGAATTACCAACACCCTGGCTCATACATGAGAGGAATTACCAACACCCTGGCTCATACATGAGAGGAATTACCAACACTCTGGCTCATACATGAGAGGAATTACCAACACCCTGGCTCATACATGAGAGGAATTACCAACACCCTGGCTCATACATGAGAGGAATTAATTATACATGAAGGAATTACAACACCCTGGCTCATACATGAGAGGAATTACCAACACCCTGGCTCATACATGAGAGGAATTACCAACACCCTATCTCATACATGAGAGGAATTACCAACTCCCTGGCTCATACATGAGAGGAATTACCAACACTCTGGCTCATACATGAGAGGAATTACCAACACCCTGGCTCATACATGAGAGGAATTACCAACACCCTGGCTCATACATGAGAGGAATTACCAACACCCTGGCTCATACATGAGAGGAATTACCAACACCCTGGCTCATACATGAGAGGAATTACCAACACCCTGGCTCATACATGAGAGGAATTACCAACAACCTGGCTCATACATGAGAGGAATTACATACATACATGAGAGGAATTACCAACACCCTGGCTCATACATGAGAGGATTTACCAACACCCTGACTCATACATGAGAGGAATTACGAACACCCTAGATCATACATGAGAGGAATTACCAACACCCTGGCTCATACATGAGAGGAATTACCAACACCCTGGCTCATACATGAGAGGAATTACCATCAACCTGGCTCTTACATGAGAGGAATTACCAACACCCTAGCTCATACATGAGAGGAATTACCAACACCCTGGCTCATACATGAGAGGAATTACCAACACCCTGGCTCATACATGAGAGGAATTACCAACACCCTGGCTCATACATGAGAGGAATTACCAACACCCTGGCTCATACATGAGAGGAATTACCAACACCCTGGCTCATACATGAGAGGAATTACCAACACCCTGGCTCATACATGAGAGGACTTACAAACACCCTGGCTCATCCATGAGAGGAATTACCAACACCTGGCTCATACATGAGAGGAATTACCAACACACTGGCTCATACATGAGAGGAATTACCAACACCCTGGCTCATACATGAGAGGAATTACCAACACCCTAGCTCATACATGAGAGGAATTACCAACACCCTTTCTCATACATGGCTCATACATGAGAGGAATTACCAACACCCTGGCTCATACATGAGAGGAATTACCAACACCCTAGCTCATACATGAGAGGAATTACCAACACTCTGGCTCATACATGAGAGGAATTACCAACACCCTGGCTCATACATGAGAGGAATTACCAACACCCTAGCTCATACATGAGGGAAATTACTAACACCCTGGCTCATACATGAGAGGAATTACCAACACTCTGGCTCATACATGAGAGGAATTACCAACACCCTGGTTCATACATGAGGGAAATTACTAACACCCTGGCTCATACATGAGAGGAATTACCAACACCCTGGCTCATACATGAGAGGAATTACCAACACCCTGGCTCATACATGAGAGGAATTACCAACACCCTGGCTCATACATGAGAGGAATTACCAACACTCTGGCTCATACATGAGAGGAATTACCAACACCCTGGCTCATACATGAGAGAAATTACCAACACCCTGGCTCATACATGAGAGGAATTAATAGCACCCTGGCTCATACATGAGAGGAATTACCAACACCCTGGCTCATACATGAGAGGAATTACCAACACCCTGGCTCATACATGAGAGGAATTACCAACACCCTATCTCATACATGAGAGGAATTACCAACTCCCTGGCTCATACATGAGAGGAATTACCAACACTCTGGCTCATACATGAGAGGAATTACCAACACCCTGGCTCATACATGAGAGGAATTACCAACACCCTGGCTCATACATGAGAGGAATTACCAACACCCTAGCTCATACATGAGAGGAATTACCAACACCCTGGCTCATACATGAGAGGAATTACCAACACCCTAGCTCATACATGAGAGGAATTACCAACACCCTAGCTCATACATGAGAGGATTTACCAACACCCTGACTCATACATGAGAGGAATTACCAACACCCTAGATCATACATGAGAGGAATTACCAACACCCTGGCTCATACGTGAGCGGAATTACCAACACACTGGCTCATACATGAGAGGAATTACCAACACCCTGGCTCATACATGAGAGGAATTACCATCAACCTGGCTCTTACATGAGAGGAATTACCAACACCCTAGCTCATACATGAGAGGAATTACCAACACCCTGGCTCATACATGAGAGGAATTACCAACACCCTGTCTCATACATGAGAGGAATTACCAACACCCTGGCTCAAACATGAGAGGAATTACCAACACCCTGTCTCATACATGAGAGGAATTACCAACACCGTGGCTCATACATGAGAGGAATTACCAACACCCTGGCTTCATACATGAGAGGAATTACCAACAACCTGGCTCATACATGAGATGAATTACCAACACCGTGGCTCATACATGAGAGGAATTACCAACCCCCGGGCTCATACATGAGAGGAATTACCAACACCCTGGCTCATACATGAGAGGAATTACCAACACCCTGGCTTCATACATGAGAGGAATTACCAACACCCTGGCTCATACATGAGAGGAATTACCAACACCCTGGCTCATACATGAGAGGAATTACCAACATCCTGGCTTCATACATGAGAGGAATTACCAACACCCTGGCTCATACATGAGAGGAATTACCAACACCCTGGCTCATACATGAGAGGAATTACCAACACCCTGGCTCATACATGAGAGGAATTACCAACACCCTGGCTCATACATGAGAGGAATTACCAACACCCTGGCTCATACATGAGAGGAATTACCAACATCCTGGCTTCATACATGAGAGGAATTACCAACACCCTGGCTCATACATGAGAGGAATTACCAACACTCTGGGTCATACATGAGAGGAATTACCAACAACCTGGCTCATACATGAGAGGAATTACCAACACCCTGGCTCATACATGAGATTAATTACCAACACCCTGGCTCATACATGAGAGGAATTACCAACACCCTGGCTCATACACGAGAGGAATTACCAACACCGTGGCTCATACATGAGAGGAATTACCAACACCCTGGCTCATACATGAGAGGAATTACCAACATCCTGGCTCATACATGAGAGGAATTACCAACACCCTGGCTCATACATGAGAGGAATTACCAACACTCTGGCTCATACATGAGAGGAATTACCAACAACCTGGCTCATACATGAGAGGAATTACCAACACCCTGGCTCATACATGAGAGGAATTACCAACACCCTGGCTCATACATGAGAGGAATTACCAACACCCTGGCTCATACATGAGAGGAATTACCAACACCCTGGCTCATACATGAGAGGAATTACCAACACCCTGGCTCATACATGAGAGGAATTACCAACACCCTGGCTCATACATGAGAGGAATTACCAACACCCTGGCTCATACATGAGAGGAATTACCAACACCCTGGCTCATACATGAGAGGAATTACCAACACCCTGGCTCATACATGAGAGGAATTACCAACAACCTGGCTCATACTTGAGAGGAATTACCAACACCCTGGCTCATACATGAGAGGAATTACCAACACCCTGGCTCATACATGAGAGGAATTACCAACACCCTGGCTCATATATGAGAGGAATTACCAACACCCTGGCTCATACATGAGAGGAATTACCAACACCCTGGCTCATACATGAGAGGAATTACCAACACCCTGGCTCATACATGAGAGGAATTACCAACACCCTGGCTCATACATGAGAGGAATTACCAACATCCTGGCTCATACACGAGAGGAATTACCAACACCCTGGCTCATACATGAGAGGAATTACCAACACCCTGGCTCATACATGAGAGGAATTACCAACATCCTGGCTCATACACGAGAGGAATTACCAACACCCTGGCTCATACATGAGAGGAATTACCAACACCCTGGCTCATACATGAGAGGAATTACCAACATCCTGGCTCATACACGAGATGAATTACCAACACCCTGGCTCATACATGAGAGGAATTTCCAACAACCTGGCTCATACATGAGAGGAATTACCAACACCCTTGCTCATACATGAGAGGAATTACCAACACCCTGGCTTCATACATGAGAGGAATTACCAACACCCTGGCTCATACATTAGAGGAATTACCAACACCCTGGCTCATACTTGACAGGAATTACCAACACCCTGGCTCATACATGAGAGGAATTACCAACACCCTGGCTCATACATGAGAGGAATTACCAACACCCTGGCTCATACATGAGAGGAATTACTAATAGATCCGATGCTGTCTTTACCAGGAAACTTGGCAAGTTAGTCTTGTCAAGTAGGTAACTGGTTTTGAGAACCAGTTATCTACTTGTGGTAACGTTTCGTGAACCAGTGTCTTCCTCAGTCCAGTTCTGAGGAGAATGGTTGAAGATCAGATGGAGTTTGAGGTTATCATTCCCTCAGTATGGAGTCGATGTGATCAGTCAGTCAATCTTGACTAGGGTGCAACATATACTGATCACATCGACTCCAGGTTGAGGGACTGCTTACCTCAAAGTCCTTCTGATCTTCAACCAATCTTTCCTGTATTGGACTGAGAAAGCCACTGGTTGGCGAAACGTTCCACAATAAGATACCCTTGTGATGCACAAGTGTCACATTCATTACTCTTGTCAGGTCTTATCAGCCAGAATGTGGTGTCTGTGTTGGAGTCTTTGCAACAAGCACCAACAGTATAATTCAACATGCAATGATTCCTGGAACTGTCAGCAGGCAGCCTACAGTTTCCCTTTTCTTGGGGGAACTTGAAATCACTTCAGGTGATAATGTTAATCAATGTGATTTTCTGACCTCTCCTGTTCTGTCTAGACAATGCCTTCTAGGATGCTTCTTACTAGATGCCTATCCCTCGAGTGATAAGATGCCTGGCTAGCTGGAATGGGTAGGTAGCAAAGCCCCTTGGAATGGAAAGGTTGCAATGCCAACTGGAATGAATAGGTAGCCAGGCTCACTGGAACTACAAGTTGGTTGGACAGCTGGAACGTCTGGACGTCAACAAGGCCATATTAGCCTGGCCCACTGGCATGACGAGGTAGCTATCCTTGCTGAAACAGGGAAGCA